>NC_051311.1:78380724-78458224 GCF_015220235.1 Choloepus didactylus
GGCAAAACGTAAACCTAATTTTAATTCACTCAATTCAGAAATGATGTTATCTCTTGCATTGAGGTATCCACCTTCTATAATTGAGTAAGCTCATTTACCAAAGATTAAAGCAAAACAGAACAAGATAAAAACAAACACACACTTCCCCCTACCCGTTCTGTCTTCCTCCACTCTTTCCTGTCACCACCTGCTTTCTCACTTATTTTTCTTTCTTTTGGGAAGATTGTGATGGCCCTTATACCTTGGAGGGTTGACTGACCTAATTAAATTAGATTCCTATACATAATGTGGCTTTTATGAATTGAAAATTGTAAAGCCACAGTTGCATATTTATGTATATTAAACATGAGATTTTCCCAGCATCATTTCAAGAGAAAAGTCAATTTAAGGATATATTTTGTAAATTACAACTGCAGTCTTTGCTCTAAAATGTAAACATGCTAAAAAACACAAGCACCTGAAAAGTCTTATCATAGTTTCACATCTCTAACCTAAGTAATATAAATCTACTGTGTTAAATTCAGTGAAAGTTTCAAAACCATACTAAATGGTCTCTCTATCCATCTCTCTGTGTCTGTCTTTATCTATCTATCTATCTATCTATCTATCTATCTATCTATCTTATCTATCTATCCATCATCCGTGTACCTCTCCATCCATCCATATTTCTAACTACCCCTTAATGTACTCAATTACCTGGTCCAGAATTTAGCAGTAGTCTTTAATATTAAAGCTTTTTAATGGGATTGTTGGATTTTTTTTTCTTAAGCATATTACTTATTTTAAATTCAACATTAATGAAAAAAGTGAGCTGTTATGAATTGCTCTGTTTTGTTCACTCTATACTAGGATATGAATATAAACTTCCATTGTGTTGCTCCCAAGAATAAATTATGAGTATTTGGAAAAAAATTCTTTAAACTTAGATCCCACTTGTGATTCAGAATTCTATGTTCACACAATATCCATGATTTTGTCTAGTTTTAAGTCCATAAAATATTGTATTAACTCTCTCATGTATTCTAGATGCAATTGTGTAAGTAGGCAAAAGAAACATGTAAAAAAAATCCTCAAAAGCAAATATGCTACTGTGATGTTATTGAGTTGTAAAGTTGAACGCTGAATTCCAGTAATTAAAAGAAATGCTTACTGGGAAATGTTTTTATGAGTTTTGTCAGAGCATACCCAACTTTCGCTTTCAACTGAAGCAGCTTACTTTACAAGTGTACAGAATTCATTTAAATAAACAAAACATATGTTTAGTATCAAAGAAGACACAAATTTTTCAATTTAATTAATTATCTAATCCTCCCATGATGACTTTTCAGAATGACACCTTCCTCAGAAGTTTCAAGGATACATGAGAAATTCTATCATCAACAAAAACTGGAGGAATACCATCTCCATTTTAAACTTAGTATTTCTGATACAAATTTTTGTGATTTTTAATCTGTGGAATGTTAACAAAATGTTACATGCAAGTGTGTACATGTATTTTGTTATACATGCATATGCATACCTTGTATATATATGTGTGTATAATTATTTGCTGCATGTACATACACAGATATTAACTACATTGTTCAAAGACAGGTTTTGTAGCTTTACAGTACTATTTGAATTATCTCTCTTGTCACTTACCTCAAATAATTTTTGAATTGTAAAGGATGCTAGAAAGACATTTCTAAACAATATTTCATTGAATTATTTGTTTCCCTTTGCTATCTTATTCACTATTAATCAGATAATCATTGGATTGCAAAGTTCTATTTTGAAAGAAATACTTTGGAAATTTTTCAGATAGGTTAATGGGAAGGCAGGGGGCCAGAAGAATGTTTAATAGTCATTCATATCTTAACATGAATTAGGTTTAATTAGCTCCACAGGCAGTGGTGGCATGGAACCAGATAGACGTTGGCTCATATTTTTGCAGTGCTTTTAATAATGAGTTAACGTTTGAGTGCCTAAAAAGTTCCAGGCACTGTACTAAAGACTAGACGGTATCTCCCCTTATTGTAATCTTCCCCTTACTGTTAATAAAATTAGGTAAGACCTGGAGAGCAGGTAGAAGGGGAGGGTGCTTAGGTCTGGAGGATGTCAATGTGTCATGAAATGAGTGGCGCAGACCTGGATCGAAACTGTCCCTGCCATGTTGGTCGCTATGACCGTGGCAACATACATACAGTCTTGGAACTTGGGGCTTCTGTGTTTGTATGGGAATGGAAGCATCTGGACTGCAAGGTTGCTGGGAGGATTAAATAAACAGAGCAGGTGCTTAATCGTGTTAGGTATTATTGTATGAAGACAGAGAAGGGAAGAGTGGTTGCAAAGAAGTCTGTTCTCATAATATATATACAATTAAAATAAAATGTTTATAAATGAGTGGGTAATAGAAACATAATTGTTTTCTTTTAATAGTGAGCATTTTATCAAATAAGAAAAAAAATTGCTACCACAGTAAGTTTATTCATTTAGCGAACTAAAGCAAGATTATGAATTTTCTTATTATTAGTGGAATCTATCTCATTTTTAAAAAAATTTTTAGTCAAGCTCCTCTGTCCTTCCATAGGTGCACTGTCCAACAATTATGCAAAACGAGGCAGATTTACTTACAAGAATTTGCTTTCTTGCTAGCCATATTCATTAATGTTAATACTTTGGATTACATTTTAGTGTCTAAACCAATAATGACATGCAAATATGAATTTCATTTTGTTACTCTGATAGTTGAAATCAAGAAATCTTTGCTTCCATCTGGATATTTTACCTGAATTTCAGAAAAACCAATATGAATAAAAAAATCTCTTTTGTTTCACACTTCAATTTGTTGGCTCAAATTATTTTAAACACCTATACAACAAATGAACAGACTAAGCACAAATACGATTGTATAACTTGCAAATGTTTAAAAAAAGAACTTTCTTAAAATTGTTTTCCTTCTTGACCCTAAGTTATTTATTGTTTTGAATGACAAGGAAAGGAGGGCACTGAGTAGAACTGGTAACTTTGAATTCTAATTCTTCCACCACTATTAAGGTAGAACTGGTGGACGCTTGCCCCACCAATGTGCCTGTGGCCTCATATATAAGAAGAGAATAGTGGCAATGAACTTGTTTATAGGAAACAGTTTAAAAATATTTCCTAGGAATAAATTTTCACAAACGGTTTTGTAAAAAGCCAGAGAATTTTTAGAAAAGATAAACACACTATTAACAATAGGATTTATGGCTATTAAGACAGCAAAAACAAATAAATAAATAAAAAGTTTTGATATGAGATGAAACTATTTTCCTCAGTGTAATATGTTGGTGAATATCTGGCCAGAAAGTATGCAAGATGTGTATCACAAGGCAACATGGAGTGTTTTATACCTGTAATTTTATCAAAGTCATTAGTGTAGGACATATAGTATAGTTGTTTTTGCAAGTAGCCTCCATGGTTATAAATTTTACCACAAAATAAATTATTTCGGGCAGATTGTCTACTGAGTGTCATATGATATAATGTTTATTACTAATTCCTTTGAGGGGAATATTTCATAAACTTAATTCTGCTATACTAAATACAACTACTTGATATGAACTTTCAAAGAGTTGAAAGGGAGTAGTCTGAAATAAAGAAAAAGTTAGTTTTGAGAATATTGTTGCATATCAATAAATGAATTTCTAATTCTATCAAGATTTTGGAAAATTTAAAAATAGGCCTTTCAAAGGCAGCACTTGTCCTTTAAATTTAAATATAGTTATTGAAAAGACTTTTATTTATATTAATATTAAATCTCAGTGCATAATTCAACACCTAGCACAGTGCCTTACCCACAGTGGATATGAGTAATTTTTAAAAATATAAATGAATTATTTTTCCAAATAATAGCTTACTGTGCTATTTTTCAAGCATGTTGAATAGGTTGTAGTTTGTCTTTTACAAAAATATATTATCTCAAGCTATATAATGAGCTGGACTTCTCTATACATTTACTGGGATCCTTTGTCATTTAGTATTTGTTCTGATGTAAATAGGAATTCTGCTTATTTAGGAGATACCTTGTCATGAAAAGGACAGGAAAATCTGAGGTAGCACACCGAAAGAAAGAATAGATCCCACTGCATGGATTTTTAAATAAATTATTCATTTCATCATGATAATATGTATTTTCTTCCTAAAATTGTTTTATTTAATCCTGAGTTCCAAGGACATTTGAAACCTGTGTACATAAGAAGACTGTTCACACATTCATTTATATATACGTATATAATACGGAGTATGGAAAATATACTACCGTGAAATTCAAGTTTGAGAAATTACCTCTTCCCAAGTGATTAGATATTTGCAGATAAGTTGGAAGTTCTAATTTTCTGCACAGTAGCTGATTGATTCTTAGGAGGAAAACAAAGCGATATCTATTTGTGCCCCATCTAATATAGAATGATGCTCCTACTATAAATCGTAGCGGTGTAACTCCATTGTCACATATTATGATGCTTAAAGCATTAGCTTTGGTTTGAAATCTGTTTGTGCCACTTAGTAGCTGGGTGACCCTGGGCGATGTTCTAATACCCCTTTAACATGGGGATAATAATGTATATCTTACAGTTTTGTGGTTGAAGTTTAAATAAAATAATGCATGAAAAATGCTTAGCCCAGTGCCTGGCATGTAAATGGTAACTTTTATTATTATTATCACTTGTGAATAACTCAAAAGAAGAAAGTTTGAATAGATCAGATATAGAAATACAACACAGAAACAAAACTTGTCTCTTCAAATATTGCCAGCTCAAAGAACAGTTTTTAACATAATTGAAGTAAATGTATTTTTCCTCAAAATATATGTATATTTGAACTGTTAGACTGCTCCAAGTACATGCAGATACGTTCTAAAGTGAACTTCTTTTAGTCAGTGATATATATAGATAGATTGATAGTAAGATAAATAGAAAGATAGATAGATACAAATTTCTTTCCCTAACAGTTTTATTTTGCACTATAAATAATTTAGATGGTACAGACAAATACACCAAATTAAAGATATGCCTATGCACACAAATAAACACACACACCCAAATATAAACACACAAATACATATACACATATTTTACTACTGTTTGGGAATTTGGGAAAGAAGACCAGAGGCAAACAAAGAAGCAAAAAAATAATGGTACCTTGCTATAATGTGTATGTGTGTGTGTGTATGTGTGTGTGTAAAAACTGGGTAAATGCTGCCATGGCTGAAGTCACTAGGACAAAACACTTAAAAGTCTTTTTTAATTTTCATATCTACACACACACACACACACACGCACACGCACACACACACACACACACACATTCATATGGGTGTCTTCACATATCAGAATTCCTCTTTAAAGCCAAGTGTACTTTAAAAGCAAGACCACTTCTATTTCTTAAAGCTCAGGAATGCTGGCATTCATATTCATTGCTTCAATCTTAAATGCAGTAAGAAAGATTAAGGCCAAACTGAAATTCAAAAGCAATTGGTCACTTACACAAACAACAGGAAGGAAAATGAACACAAGTACAGTTGGCCAGGTCGAGTCAGTGTATGAAAGTAGACTCTGATACATGAGTATCCATAAAAAGAGAGACACTATTAAAAGCTAAAAATTTTCCCTTTCAAATAATAGGAATTATGCACAAATCTGGTATCAGAGAAAAAACAAACTAAACAAATCCAAACCAAAATGATAACAACAAAACCTTGCATAAATGAAAGTATAATTGTGAGGAATTTATTTTAAAATGACTGGAAATAAGTTTATCTTACTTCTCAGTCTATTTTAGTTTTAACTCTGAGAATGCAAAAAAGCAAGTGCAGTATTGGGCTTGATGAATCCTTTGTGTACAAGATAAACATATTTAAAATAATGCAAACTAAAATTTAAAAGAGTCTAAAAAATGTCATGTTAACAATTTAAGCAGCCACAAAATTAACTGAATTTTTAAAAATTCAGCTTAAATCATTTATTACTAAGCTTACTGTAAAACTATAGGAACAAGTGCACTTTCAACAGTTTTAATATATTGAGAAAATAAGTACTGGCATATGTTAAATGAATTTTAAAATCCATCTTGTTTGTTCTTTAAAAGAAATGACTAAAGGATTACTGTAAAAACATACACTCTGCACATAAAAATGTGCAAAACCACGAACATTTAAATTAACACTAATGAGATAAACTACCTGCCTATTTCAGTTCACACCTGCTGCGCATATTTTAAATGGCTCAATTAAAGTTTATTCAGACTAGATAATTGATACAATGTGGAGAATGATGTTAGTACTAGATTTTTTATAAAATCAGGTTTAAATGACATAGAGGAACTGGAAAACTTGAAAGATTCTTCTTGGAATATTTTCTTGAGAAAGAAAGAATATTCAAAAGCATCTAAACAAGTAGAAAATGTGCTTCACTTCCCATATTTTAAATATTTTTCTCAATTATGAAACATAATAAACCTATATATCTCTATATTCTTTTCCTTTCATGTTTTAAGAATAACTCATCTTCTTTTAAATTCCCTTTGTTAACATACGTAACTTTTTACAGGTTGCTTTTCTTATGTGGTTTTCAAGCCAAAAGTTGCAGTTTTGCCAAAAACAGATGTATCTAGTCCCTTGAAACAGGAGAAATGAACCAGACTATGGTTTCAGTGCAGTTTAGATCTATAAGCAAATATTGTCAGATGAGAGATAATGTATAGATGTATAGATATATATAACATATTATGCACATACATATATATGTCAGCAATGAAGTAATGTAAAAACTTATAATTTGGTTCACACAAATAATCCACATTTAATATGTAATATCTGAGATTTTTTTCTATCTTTATTGTGAAAAATAGAAGGAGAAATGTGGGAATCATGTATCCACAATATGTGAAATACAGTGATAAAACTAAAGAAATAGTTTTAAATATAAAAAAAGATTTATTTACTTTTATATAATTACTAATTTTATCTTAATCCAAGGGAAAATGATGGAAACAAGAAGTCAGCATGTGTGTGTGTGGTGTGTGTGTGTGTGTGTGTGTGTGTGTGTGTGTGTGTAATGATTGGTCAGAAGTTAATTCATTATTAATTGCATATATTTTCTTGGAGACTTGAAACTCCACTACTCCACCATAAAGAGGAAATAAAAAGAATTTCCAACAATCTTTTTTAATTCAAGAAGTCAGTGATATACTTTACTTAGCTGCCAAAAGCTGAATGCCCTTTTGGTTTTCCTGGATTGGATCCTATTATTTTTTCCTCATCATCTTCCATTTGATTCACTAAAGCTTACTGGTGGTTAGGGTGTACATTGCACTTGAACGTGCCCCTCCCACAGCACAGGCAAGCCACTGCCAATTGCCCGCCAATGTATCATTTGAATAGGACTTGTGAGCCATGTCTCTCTTCGCGCCCCACCCCACCCCTGCTTTCTTTATGGCTGCTGCAGGGGTTACTAACCCAGAGAACTGAGTGAAACTCCTTCATCGACTTCATATGTCTTGGCAGCTACAGAGAGGGCTCTAAAATTTTTTTATATTGTTTCTAAAAGCATAAAAACAACAATAGAAGGGAAAAGAATGTAAGACTGTCTCCTGAAAAAATGTACAAATCAAAGAGAGTCTGGATATATACTGGCAACAATGTGTTAATTTTTACTCTTATAACAATGATTTTTCAAAGCATTGTTAGACATGCACTAAAATCATTCAGGAGATGTTTTTTGCATGCTTAATGATAACTAACTAAACATTAGTAAGAAAGATACAATGCATTTTTTCTCATGAAACACTAATTTCCACAGAAAATTCTAAGGAAGATATGTCATCCTTTCTAATATATGAGTTAGCTACCAGGGAAAAAATAACACTTTTTAATCTAATGCTCAGGGCATTTCTAGATCAAGTGTGCAAAAGGCTAACTTAATTAGCATGTATACATTAAAGAGGAAAAGTTAAAAAGATAAAAATAGGTGGGGTTTTTTTTTTGTCATTTTTTACATAAAGAAGCAAAGGCATGCATTTCAGATCACCTTAGCTCCAAAGGATTATTATAACACTATCTTTGTCATTGTGCTCTGCAGCAAACATATTCTAAATTTAATCTGCACCAAAATTAATTGCATCCCTTATGTATTCACAGAGCATTTATTGCCATACAAAATGTAATTTTGATGGAAGGCATGAAAGGTATATTACATTATGTATACGTCTATGAATATACACCTATACGTACACACATGTAGTTCATTATTCTTGACTGTGAGGGCTTATGACTATTGACGTTGTCAATTTTTATCTCATTACTCATAGCTGCTTACTATGGGTGCTAGGAGTATATTTCCATGGAGTTTGTGTGTGCTGTAATGTAAATTCTGACATTGCTAGTGTCAGTCACTAATCTACCTCATTCAGTTCATGTCAAGACGATACATCACAATGCTCAACAACTGTCATCTCAGCTTTAAATAGATCTACATTTTTCTCAACTTTACAATTAATTTTTTTGTTTTGAATCCAGTTATTTTTCTCTGAACAATATGAGCAACTAACTCATTCTACTATGTTCAAAGCAACTGTTGATTTAAAATTATACCTTCTGAAAATTAAGCAATAAGAATAATAGTTCCAAATGAATAATGAAATAACTTATTATAGAAACAAAATTGATTAAAATGTAAATTTTGAAAATTTTAGGAATCAGAGTTTTATAGACTTTTAAATTTCAATTTAAAGTGCATTTTTAAAGGATAATTTTGCAAGGCTCAGCAATATGTAAGTTAATCACGGTGTCACAATTTCAAGTTGAACCTTGCCATAGTTATGCAGTATTTGGACATATTCTTGCCTTTTTGCCATGCATGTGTCCTTTCAATATTTTCCCTCCTATTTCTCTTTCTCTGTAGTCGTTCCCATCTTCACTGTTAATACATTTCATTTCTTTTTCATTCTCTTTTCTGTACCTTCCCTTACGCCTCATCCTAGCTCTCTTTTCTCTATTCTAGTCTCTTGATTTTGAGTTTTTCTGTTCAATTGGTCTTTGTAGTAAATATTTAAAATTAGTTTAATTAAATAATTTGCCTCCTTTTCTCCTTCAACCTAGAAAATGGCCAGTCTTATACTATGAGAATTTTGAGAAGCATGTTATGATATTTTTCTGTCCTTTTCTTTTCTCTTGCTATAACTACCACTGTGTCCTTTTAAATTTCATTATTCTGGCCTGTTCTTTCCTCCATATTATTCTCTTTATTCCTATTGTTGCAACCATATTTCAATTGTTTCCTATTTTAAAACACCAAACATTCTCAAAAAAAAAAAACATAAAAAACAAATGGAATTCCAATTTCAAAAAATTTATTCTGAATATTCATTATGGCATTTCCCTGAAATTAAAACAAAATTTTAAAATGTTTGAATAACAAAATAACTTAATCATTCTGGCAACCGTTATTATGACAATACTTCACTATTTAAAAATAATGCAAATGTTTTGGATATGATGAAATATTTTGAAAGCCACTGCTGAAATCACACACAAAAAAGTCATTCATAAGAAAAAAGAGACCATCAGGTTTATATGTATGTAAGACCAACTAAACCATGTATAAAAGAACCTGCTTGAAGATGATGAGTTTGCTAGGGCAATATAAGGGCAATTTCTAAGCCAGCAGATCAGAGAAAAAAGTACACTCTGATCTTTGGACTTCCAAAGAGGGATTATGAAATACCCTCATAATGAGTAAATTAAAAATATATTCAATTTTCAAATCCCTGTATTGTGGGTTGAATTGCATCCCCATAAAGATTTGTTGAAGTCCTAACTGCCATGTCTGTGTTTCCTGGCTGCTAAAAGAAATACCAGTGAGTTGACGTAAATAAAGGGAATTTATTGGCTCTCAGTGTTGGGGCTTGGACAGGTCTAAAATTGAGGCATCAGCAAGGTGATGCTTTCTTCACTAATACTGTGTTATTCTGGGGCTGGTTGCCTTGGTTCTTGGCTTTTCTGTCACACAGAAATGCACATGATGATGTCTTTCCTTTCTCCCCGAGCTTCTGTTGACTTCCTGCTTCTTCCCGTGGTTTTCTCTATATATATGAATTCCATTCTGTTTATAAAGGACTCCAGCAATCTGAATTAAAGCCCAGCCTGATTCAGTTGGGCCGCACCTTAACTGAAGTAACCTCTTCAAGAGATCCCATCTACAATGGGTCTTTACCCACCAGAATGAGGACCAAGACCAAGAACATGTCCAAACAGGGTTACAACATTGAATCCACCACTCCCCAGTCACTGTAATTGTGACCTTTTTAGGAAATAAGAGTCTTGCAGATGTCATCAAGTTAAGATGAGGCCATTCTAAATAGGATGCGCTCTAAGCCAATGACTGGTATCTTATTAAGGACAGCGAGACACACACAGAGCTAAGATTGCCAAATGAAGACAAAGGCAGAAATTGGATTGATAACAGCTACAAGCCAAGGAATGCCAAAGATTGCTTGCAACCACCAGAAGCAGGAAGAGACAAAGAAAGATTCTCCTGTAAAAACTTCTGAGGGAACATGGCCTTGCCAACATCTTTATTTTGGACTTTCAGCCCCCAGAGCTGTGAAAGGATAAATTTCTGTTGTTTTAAGCCACCCAGTTTGAGGTGCTTTCTTACAGCAGCTCTAGGAAACTAATATTCCATGCTTTGCATGGCATCAATATTCCAAGCACCTTGTTAACTTCTTTTTGTCTCCAGTCTTTTCTCACACCAGTCTACCCAACACAACCACCAGATGCATCTCCCTAATGTGCAACTCAAATTATATAACCCATTTGCTCCCAAACCTCCAATAGTTCACTTCATGTCTGTCAAAAAAAAGTTCATTTTTAGAAGATATTCCATAATCTTGCCCCAATCCATCTTTCTGACCTAATAAACCAGTGAGGTAGGGAAGATATCCTTATGATTCCAAGAAAATTTAATTCTCTCAGCTCTCGGCATTTGTTCCCACAATCCCACTTAAATGCTTGTCTCTCAACTTGCATGTGTCTGAATTCTGCCTCTTTATTCTAAGAATCAGCTTCTTGAAAACATCTTGGATTCTGACCAACTGGAAGTAATGTTTTCTTCTTCTGAACTTTAACAACAACTTTAATTTGTTGTATTCTTATTTGCCTGTTTGTATAGGGGTTTCTTTGTATATTTAATTTCCTCTGTCAGACTCTAGTTGACATCATTAGTTGCTTAAGTAAAAAGAACCTCCTGCCCAATTCATCCCAGTTATCTGTTATTATGCTTACCATAAACTTTATCTTTGGTAAGATTTATATGAATTTGAGAAGTGATTGAATAAATGAATGTCTTTCAAATTATTGTGGTTATACATAAGGAAATACATGAAAAACTGTAAAATATTTGGCTAAAATAACCTCCAGTTTAGAGGCCTCATCCCTTGCACTTTTTGCCCCAATTCTCTCTGGGATTCTTGAATGCATTTTAAAGAACAGTAGCTCGAGCTGCATTTGTAGGGGATATCACATAAGGTCACTTCCCGGTTAGAATTGCTTTCTGGTGGGAGAAGAAACTAGTGAGGGGCAATTCTCTTTCTATAGAAATGAATTACCAGATTATTTCACTTTATTAAAATTTCCCCCATCACCAAACCCTGTCTACTTCTTTCTTTGGGTCAGCTTATCAAGGCTACAATTTCTTCTTTAATTCCCTTGTCATTGGCAATAGACTAGATGCCTCCTAGCCTATCTCTGATCTTTTTCAAATAAAATGTTGTGGCAAAAGGACACTAATCTATTTTCCCTTAAATATTTCCAATGCATCTGTTTTCTTTTTATTTGTTTTGCTTTTTTTTTTTTTTTTTTTTTTGCCTTTGTTCTATTGTTATTACAAAGTTTATGTGCTTTCTAGGATAAAGTTTTGATAAAAAATAAGCAGTTTTTGGTTTGGTTTGGTTTGGTTTGATTTGGTTTGGTTTCCTAGCAATGGTCAGATATAAAAGGAAATTCCAGGAGATGATTTTCGATAATTAAGTATTCCTGTCACTCTTTGTAATAAATGATGAACTTTGAGAAATTGTATCTCTGACATTTCTGACATTGTCCTCTCATCTTAATTCTTATTTGTTATGTGTTCTTCACCTGGTCACCTCTTTTCTGCTCTTGTTTTACCTTTGGTTGAGCTTGGTTCCAAATATGACACTCCTTATCTGATGAAGTTCTGACTATTCCAGTGGGTACAAAATAAGTTCCTGATATTATCATGCATATTTATAATCAGACCATGACCTGTTTTCCATCAGGAACATAAAGCTTGTCAGATTGCAGAACCCTCCAGGATTCCACATTCCTTCCTTCCTCCCTCGCTGCCCCACATCACAAAGAGGATTTTCTTTCCTCTTTGAGTAGAGCCAACCTGACTGCATACTTTTCCCTCGTCCCCAAGCACTTTTGTAAAAATAATTTTAAACGTAACAGAAATCACATTTTAGTTATGGTGACTTTGTACAGACTAACTAAATGTTGTTATGGATGGAATTGTATCAACTTCACCTGTTTGCACTTTGCCTAAAAGAAGACCAAAAGTAATTAGAATTCTTCCTGTTCATCAGATTGATAACAAATATTTCTATAAGAGCTTTAATTGATGTTTCCCCATGTGTTATCATTTTCCTTTTCATACGTTCTAAGCACAGTGAAGGCACTGTGCCCTTTTCTTCTGCAACCTCTTTTGTAAGGGACACTTAGACTGTCAGTGAGATCACTGCATCCTTCATCACTGATTTCCTTTCTTTGTAATGATCTAGTATAAATGTTACAAAAAAGTATATAAATAAAAGTTACTCCCATGTCTACTTTATGGATGTGAAATATGACACATGGGACTGAAGGCCATTCATTGAATCAGCTAAACAGCTTTGAAAAAAGCTTCTGAAATTGAGAGCCAAACAGGTAACATAACCTATTTCAGTTGCCATATTATATACACCAGGAAAGTGACATTCAAATAGGCACTTTCATTTCACTGATTCTAATATACCAGGTCATACTCATGGAAATAACTACTACATGATTTGTCTTAGTTTTCCAGGCTGCAATAACAAATGCTACACAAGGGGTTGGCTTAAACAATGAAAATTTTTGACTCACGGTTTTGAGGCTTGGAGGCACCCAATATCAAGATATTGGCAAGGTTTGCTTTCTCCTGGGGTTTGTATATTATGATGCTAGCTGCAGGCAATCCTTTGGGTTCCTTGGCTTGGATTATCTACCTCTTGTCCATGGCAATGTCCTCTCCTTTCTATCTGCTCTTCTGGTTTACGCTAACTTCCACCTTATTCCAATTTCCATCTTCTTCCTGTGTGGCCTTCTCTGACTTCTGGCTTATAAAGAGAGTTTCTTCTCTTTAATAATGCCTCCATTAGTACATATTAAGACTCACCCTCATTCAGTTGGTCCATTCATTAATTTAAAAGAACATGTTCAAAAGGCCCTATTTACAATGCATTAGCACCCACAAATGCAGATTAAGAACAGATCTAAGTTGAGATATGTAATACAATCTACTTCATAGTTCTTTCCCTTTTCTTATTTTTTACTAAAATTACAGAAAAAAAAATCTTGCTGTTAAGGATAACTGATAATTTAAGAAAACATATTTTTAAAAAGGAGTTGCCAAGAAAAATTTTTAAAATAGTTAGACTGCGGTCGCAGTTGATTTGTCTGAGGTGGGGGGGGCGGCCGGTTGCTGAACCCTCGGCTCTCAGCATTGCTCAGAGGGTACCGGCGGCGGGGGCTCTTTCCCGGAGGCGAGGGCGAGGCGGGGGACTGGGCCCTAGTCCCCGGCGGAGGCGTGCAAGGAGGGCGGCGAGAAGGAGCAGGCGGGACACGGTTCTTTGAGGGAGGATGAAACCAAGAGAGCTTTATTAGGGGAGAACACCAGCTTATATTGGGCGCTTAGGGGGCGGGGTAGCTGTAGAGGTCAAAGGCTTGGATTGGTTCAGAGAGGGCACGGAGGTTGATAGACAAGGGGCGGGAGTAGTTCCGCTGACTGTGCATGCGCACTGGCGGTGGGGGAGTTGCTCTGGCAACGGGGAGTGTCCAGGCAAGATAAGGGGGTGGGGAAAAGGCGGTTCCCTCCGGCAAGCCTCTCCCAACAGTAGTATTTTGGGTGAGGAAACGGGGCCTGCCTCCGGCCTCACTTTCCCAGGCCTGGGGGGCAGTGGAGGGCGCTGTCGCCCGTGCCCACCACCCTCCCCAGGGGCTGATCAGGTCCCCCAGCCCAGGCCCGCCAAGTCGAAGCATGTAATCAGTATCCCGCATTAGACAATGGAATTCATGTGATGGATATTTGAATGACAATGTAAAGTAAAAGAAAATTTTCTTTTAAAAATGCCCTTTGGTATTAGGTGATAATTACCCCTATCCATTTTCCCCATGACTTCTTAAACAGAGGGTTGTAACACTTTTGAAATCATCAATCCCAAATGTTTAATTTATATCCTGAATGCCATGCTTTTGACGAATACTCTCCTCACCACTTCTGGTCATCAGTCATCTTAAAGAAGCTACAAAATGGCATATTGGCTGTTCTTCCAATATGGAAGACACACAGTGCCGCTAATGTAAATTTCCAATTTGGGGCCGTAATAGTGAAATGGAGATTTTGTTTCTTTCTTAGATTACTTGAAAGCGTTTCTATGGTATTAAGTACTTAATGCAATTTTCCCCACTGGTTACATTTTAGACATGGGTCAAGTGATTTTCAATTTGGTATTAAAAGTATATAAATATTATGCACCATTAGAGCTTACCACTAAGGCCATATTCCACTAATCATTAAGATATATGATCAGAGCTGACTAGGTTGCCATTATCAAGGATTCAGTGTTAGCCAAGAATTTATCATGGACATATGTCTGTTTAAAATTACACATGAACTTTATATAAGAATTTAGGTATAGAACTAAGACAACATAGATAATTCAAAGCAGAAATCTAGTTATGACTGAAATATCAACATAATCATGGAAAAATGATGGGGGTATGGATCCTTGCCTGTAACTCTGGCGACTGCTGTGGTGCCCTGCTTCATTCCTCATTTGTATTCACACCCTAACGCTCAAAGGTAGATGTTTGAAAGCACACTTTGACACAAACATTTGGTGCATCCATGTCTGGTACTCAGTAAATAGTACCTGATAAAAAATTTCTTAGACGACTTTCACAGTTTGTGGAATCTGGGGCAAGAGGAAGAAATCTTGATAAATTGGTGAAAACCTGATCCATAACATACTTTGTACAAGTATCCTTTTTCCCATCTAATCTCTTCTGATTTAGGGATGACCCCTCAAGTTGAATGTTTATGTACAATTTATTTGCTTTTCTGGTATATTCCAGAGTTAAACAAAATCCCTGATACTTGGGAACATAGTCTGTGCTGATCATCCTGACTCACTGCTTTGATGAGTGAAGTGCTCTAATAATAGTGTTAGGGTTTCAGTGTGCCATGGATTCAGAGAAAGGTTTCACAGGCAGCTCTAACAAGACGGCACAGCAAAGACATACGTTTATCCTTTATTTGGAATGACAAAACCTTAAACATATCTTTCAGCACTGTCTCTCCTTTTCTCACACAGATACACTGTATATCAGTAATCTGGACACCAAGTTATTTAAAGCTATTATTTAGTACCATAATAAGTAGTAATTTAAATACAAGGTAAAATCACCACATTGTCTTGTTTACCACTGATGTTAATTTTAAGCTGACGTTCAGTGCTCCCCCAAAAGGCAGCCTATGATTTGTTATCATTAAACTGTCAACGCTGCCTTGAGTTAGAAATAGATTCACACTACACTTCTTACAGCATATCACTTTATTTTCTATCAGTCAAAAAAAAAAAAAAAATCCAGAATCATTTTAATTGTGTCTGTGCTATTTTTCTATTAACTGTTTCATGCATTTTTCCTGGCCTTTTAATTGCAGTTTAATAGTGGTCATTAACACATTAAGGGGTGTTAGAAGAACATTTGAAGTCCTCTTGACTTCTACCAAAGTTGACACTTCAATGCTAGAGTAATTTCAGCTATTCATTTATTTAATAGTGACCTATGCAAATGTGGAACCATGTCATTTTACAAATTGACTGTAATAATTAACTAGAAAGGCAGAGTAAAATGAAACAGGTTATAATTAGAATATAACTGCTACAGTATTACGTCAGCTAGAATAAAATAATCTCAAATGATTAAATTGGTTTCAATTATTAAGAATCAGTTTAATGTACCCACTATTCTGATTTTTACATTTCTCTTTTTTGTGTGCATTAGATGTCACCTCATACAATTTATGTATTTTATTCATCTTGGTAAAACAGGCATTACAGAAGTTTAATTAAGTAGTAAAAGACTTCACATTATTCTGCTGAATTCTAAATTAGTTGTAGAAACTAGTCAGAGTGCATGCTGCATACTATTCAGGATCATTTCAATTAACTGTATCTATTAAGCCATCCAACATTCCTCTTACACAGGACATATATGTAACATGTTACTAGCCATCAGAATACATATTTTAAATACATAATTATGGCAACTTTCCTAACTGGTTCTTGAATGCATCATCAAGAATTATCAACATTCGTAGCTCATATACACTTGGAGGCAGATCCAGCTCTGTGGGTGTGTGACCTGCACAATTGCACAGGTCTCCATGCTTAGAAGGGCCCCCCACTCGGTTTAATATTCTGCTGTTGCTGTCTTGAAATTTTTCATGATTTTTTAAAGTTTTGGATAGAAAGCATTTTCATTTTACTCTGGGCCCTGCAAATTATGTAGCCAGTCCTACTTGAAAGATCAAGTAGAAAAGCGTAATAACTTGTTCACCTTTGGCCAAATATCAAATATTTTACTCTTCATTTTCCTGACTCTTAGGAATTAACTCCCCTTGATGTCCAACTACAAGAATTTTGTATATTGAGGGAGTGTGTGAACGAGGAAGACATCTATCTAACCAGTGAAAGTAGCCAACAATCTTGACAATCAAAAGTAATCACAGGTCTCGGGCAAGATGGCGGCATAGAGAGGAGTGGAAGCTAAGTAGTCCCCCTGGAACAACTACAAAAAACCAGAAACAACTAGTAAATAATCCAGAATAACTGCGGGGGGACAAACGAGACCATCCACTCATCACACACCAACCTGAATTAGGAGGAATGCCTGAGAACACAGCATAAAATCTGTAAGTAAAACTTGCAGATCCAAGTCGCGAGACCCCCTCCCCCATAGCCCGAGCTGCAAAGCCTCATGGTGCCAGAGAGAAGCTCTCTCCCAGCAAGTGAATACAGCTCAGCTGAGCTCCAACTGGGGTTTTAAGTAGCGAGTGTGAACTGCTCACTACGGATACGCATCCCCAAAAAACACAGAGGCTTTGGGTGACGACTGACCTGGGAGAGCCGGAGGGTCACCTTGGACTGGGTCTGAAGGGGGCTATCTGCTTCTTTTTTGGCTCAGTGGAGAAAGCCCCAGTCATTTTCAGTTTCCAGGGCTGTGACTCTGGGAAGGGTGGAGACAGCACAAGCAGAGAGCAAGACCATTGAAATGCTAATGACCTCCACCTGGGGGGTCTGTCTTCTCTAGGAGGAAAGGGGTGGGGCCCTTTCCATTCAGAACCAGACTCCAGAGCCTGGGGGAACACGGCCATACCTCCTCACACCAGTCAAGAATTATAGGCTAACAGGCATCACCTGCTGGGCAGAAAAGCACAGTGACCCAAGGCATCAAAGGGTGGAGCAATTTTCTAAGACACACCCTCAGGGAAACCAGATACTGAATATTTCTTCCCTCTGGGACCTGAGCCTGTTCTGGTCTGGGAAAACCTGATTTGGATAACCAAGGAAACCATGCCTAGACAACAGAAAATTACAATCTACACTAAGAAAAACAAAGTTATGGCCCAGTCAAAGGAACAAATATACACTTCAACTGAGATAAAGGAATTTAAACAACTAATGCTAAATCAATTCAAAAAGTTTAGAGAAGATATTGCAAAAGAGATAGAGGCTGTAAAGGAAGCACTGGACATGTATACAGCAGAAATCAAAAGTTCAAAAAAACAACTAGTAGAATCTATGGAAATGAAAGGCACAACACAAGAGATGAAAGACACAATGGAAACATACAACAGCAGATCTCAAGAGGCAGAAGAAAACACTCAGGAACTGGAGAAGAAAACACCTGAAAGCCTACATGCAAAGGAGCAGATGGAGAAAAGAATGAAAAAATATGAGCAACGTCTCTGGGAACTCAAGGATGAAACAAAGTACAATAATGTACGTATCATTGGTGTCCCAGAAGGAGAAGAGAAGGGAAAGGGGGCAGAAGCAATAATAGAGGAAATAATTAATGAAAATTTCCCATCTCTTATGAAAGACATAAAATTACAGATCCAAGAAGCGCAGCGTACTCCAAACAGAAGAGACATGAATAGGCCTACGCCAAGACACTTAATGATCAGATTATTAAATGTCAAAGACAAAGAGAGAATCCTGAAAGCAGCAAGAGAAAAGCAATCCATTACATACAAAGGAAGCTTAATAAGACTATGTGCGGATCTCTCAGCAGAAACCATGGAGGCAAGAAGGAAGTGGTGTGATATATTTAAGATACTGAAAGAGAAAAACTGCCAACCAAGAATCCTATATCCAGCAAAGCTGTCCTTCAAATATGAGGGAGAGCTCAAAATATTTTCTGACAAACAGACAATGAGAGACTTTGTGAACAAGACACCTGCCCTACAGGAAATACTAAAGAGAGCACTACAGGGTGATAGAAGACAGGAGTGCGTGGTTTGGAACACAATTTTCGCAGATGGTAGCACAACAATGTAAGTACACTGAACAAAGGTAACTATGAATACGGTTGAGAGAGGAAGGTGGGGAGCATGTGAGACACCACAAGAAAGGAGGAAAGATAAAGACTGGGACTGTGTAACTTGGTGAAATCTAGAGTATTCAACAATTGTGATAAAATGTACAAATATGTTCTTTTACGAGGGAGAACAAGCAAATGTCAACCTTACAAGGTGTTAAAAATGGGGCGGCATTGGGGGAGGGATGTAATCAGCATAAACTAGAGACTGTAACTAATAGAATCATTGTATTATGCTTCCTTTAATGTAACAAAGGTGATATACCAAGGTGAATGCAGATAAGAGGGGGGGATAGGGGAGGCATGTTAGACACTTGACATTGGTGGTATTGTCTGATTCTTTATTCTACTTTGATTTAAGGTTATTTTTCCTTTTGCTGCTTCCTAGCTGTCATTTTTTTTTTTTCCTCTTTCTTTTGCCTCTCTACCTTCTTTGGCTCTCCCTCCTGCCTTGTGGAAGAAATGTAGATGCTCTTATATAGATAGTGGTGAAGGTGGTGAACACATAAATGTATGACCATGCAGAAAACCATCGATTATTTACTTGGGATGGAATGTATGGTGAGTGAACAAAACCATATTAAAAAAAATGGGTTGATGACAAAACCTCGAGGGCAATATACTGAATGAAATAAGCCAGACACATAAGGACAATTATTGCAGGGTCTCACTGATAGGAACTAATTACAATATGTAAACTCATAGACATGAAATATAAGATACAAAGATATAGGACAAGGCTTAAGAATGGGGAGTGGTGGCTTAGTATGAGCAGAATGTTCAATTAGGATGAACTTAAATGTTTGGAAATGAACAGGGGTGTTGGTAGCAAGATGTGAGAATAACTAACAGTGCCAAATGGTGTGTGAATGAGGTGGAAAGGGGAAGCGCAGAGTCATATATGTCACCAGAAGGAAAGTTGGAGGTCAAAAGATGGGAATGTATAGAACTGAATCCTATGGTGGGCAATGTCCATGATCAACTGTACAAATACTAGAAATCACTTCCATGAACCAGAACAAATGTATGACAATACAATTAGAAGTTAATAATAGAGGGGCATATAGGGAAGAACTATATACTTATTACAAACTATATACTACAGTTAGTAGCATTTCAACATTTTTTCATAAACAGTAACAAATGTACTATATCAATACTATGAGTCAACAATTGAGGGGGGTTGGTTAGGGATAGGGGAGGATTAGAGTTTCCTTTTCTTTTTTTCTTTTTTCATCTTTCACTTTATTTCTTGTCTGGAGTAATGAAAAGTTTCTAAAAATTGAACAAAAATTATGTGTGATGGATGCACAGCTTTATGAGGGTACCTAGGGGCAAGTGATTGTACACTTTGGATCTTTGGATAATTGTATGGTATCTGAACAATCTCAATAAAAATGAAAAAAAAAAAACTATGTAAAAAAGAAAAAAGTAATCACAGACAGATCATCATCATTTCCTAGTACACAGACTTCATTTTAATTAGCATCTTCATAACTCAGTATGTAGAGAGATAGATAGATAGATAGATAGATAGATAGATAGATAGATAGATAGATATTGGTTGTACTTAGTCATCTCTTCTCAAAATACAGACGCTATATAACAATAGTGCTAAAGTAAAAGAAATATTTAATATATGGGCAAGTTAGGATCACATGACTACCCATGACACATTTGAGAAAAACTGGTTTCTAGTTAATACTGTCCATAATTCTGGAATAACCTTTATCCTGCAAACATCTAAGATTATGCCTGGATATTTATAAATCTACTTATTTAATAAAGATTAAGTCTGTGACTTCAACAACATTTGGTTACTCTTGTCTCAAAGTCTGAATTTTTATTTATGCTTAAAATGCCCGATTCCACAAGGGTATGTTTTCAATGCATTACATTTCATTCTTTTATTGAAATTTCTTTTATTCTAGTTGTTCCTGACAGCTTTATCATTTTGATCAGTAATTCTAGAAGTGTGGTCAGGGCACTTCATGCATCTTTATCAACTAAAGTACTAGTTAAAAATACAAATCCTTATTGAATCAAAAGTTAGCCTTTTTAATTCTTTCACTTTTTCATACATATTTGTGCTGTTGGTCTAGGAACTCCTTCGGAGCATATAATACTGAACTTATGGCATACTGCTACATAACCTGGTGGGATATTTAGCATGCACATCTGTCTTCTGTGCCACAGGGAAATCTCTTCAAAACTCCAAAACAGGGATTGACCAGAATAAAGACAAAGTCATCTTTCCTCCTCTAACTCATTCCTTCCTGGAGTAATAAGGATATTTCTGATGATTAGAATTACAGTTCTGAGAACTGTAAAGAAGCTATTATCACAGCAAGAAAATGGGAATCTGATATCCGGATATTCTGTGAAGCAGTTTTATGAACTAAGGATGATTCCAACTGACTAAACAACCCAGAGACTGGGTGAAAATTAACATTCCCCTAGTATGATGGTATTTTTTATTCATCCCCAAAGCCCTTGCTATTGATTTATAAGATCCCAAGTTATGAATCTGGGGATAACCTCAAATACAACCCAAAATCACACTGATTCACTGAGATAGTGACCTAAGAACTTAGACATCATCATCAAATAAATCGACTTCCTTTTTTACAGTACTTGGAACCCAAAACATTTTCTGCCGTCTTCACTATTGCAATTGGTCAATTCAATCAAATAGGTCAGTTCAACAATTTTAACAATAATTCTTCCCAGCCTTTTATAATCAAACAGAAATAACTTATCCAAAATGGTTTTCTGACTGAACTGACTCTTCTTTCATCTGCTTAGGCTGCATACTTAGTCAAAGTACAATATTCTCAGGGTACCATAAGGTCAAATGGGTAAAAAGAGAAAATACTTTTATAAAAGAATAGCTATAATTTAAAAAAAGAAAACAATTTAGAATTTGAAAGAATGCCTTGAGCTTGAAAATCACTTCTATTTTTTTCCAAATGGAATTAGAGTTCTTTATTATAATGTAATTATAATTAATATTGTGCAGTTGTAATAATATAATTATTATTAATTACATTTTCCAAATGTAATTAAAACCCATTGCTTGGAACAAAGGCAATCACTGGCTTACAATTATCTGTATTACTAAAAGAAACAATTAATATGGCAGGTTTCAGTTACATAGTACAAATAACCAGATACTGTATGTCTTATAACTATTAATTCATATATCTGGGACAATAGTAAACACAAGTAATATATGCATATTTTATTCTAGAAGTAAATTTTTAAGATATCTTTAATACATTTGTAATTTAGCTGGTGATTAATAAAACACCATTCATTTAGACTTGTTTCTATATTTATGTGTGACATTGTGAATGGCACATATTTAACTTTCCAGAATCATATATATCATAATATATCATAAACAGCATCATTAACATTTCAAATAGGGGTTACTTCTGTATTCATGAGATAGAACTTAATAGTAGATTAAATATAATTGCAAGTGCATACTCATAATAGTGTTACCAGAGTTGTCAATTAAATGTTATTAACGGGAGGTTAAATTTTCTATGAGTTCACAGGCAATGTCAAATTTCAAATTCCAAGGTTTACATTAATATTACTCATATGATTTATTTTAGTTTTTTAGTACCTCAGTTTATTCAGCAGTAAAACGGACTGATAATAGTCTCATTTCTTCTTTTTTTTTTTTTTTTTTTTTTTTTTTTTTTTTTTTTTTTTTTAAATCATCATTTTATTGAGATATATTCACATACCACGCAGTCATACAAAACAAATTGTACTTTCGATTGTTTACAGTACCATTACATAGTTGTACATTCATCACCTAAATCAATCCCTGACACCTTCATTAGCACACACACAAAAATAACAAGAATAATAATTAGAGTGAAAAAGAGCAATTGAAGTAAAAAAGAACACTGGGTACCTTTGTCTGTTTGTTTCCTTCCCCTACTTTTCTACACATCCATCCATAAACTAGACAAAGTGGTGTTTGGTCCTTATGGCTTTCCCAATCCCATTGTCACCCCTCATAAGCTACATTTTTATACAACTGTCTTCGAGATTCATGGGTTCTGGGTTGTAGTTTGATAGTTTCAGGTATCCACCACCAGCTACCCCAATTCTTTAGAACCTAAAAAGGGTTGTCTAAAGTGTGCATAAGAGTGCCCACCAGAGTGACCTCTCGGCTCCTTTTGGAATCTCTCTGCCACTGAAGCTTATTTCATTTCCTTTCACATCCCCCTTTTGGTCAAGAAGATGTTCTCCGTCCCACGGTGCCAGGTCTACATTCCTCCCTGGGAGTCATATTCCACGTTGCCAGGGAGATTCACTTCCCTGGGTGTCTGATCCCACGTAGGGGGGAGGGCAGTGATTTCACCTTTCAAGTTGGCTTAGCCAGAGAGAGAGGGCCACATCTGAGCAACAAAGAGGCATTCAGGAGGAGACTCTTAGGCACAAATACAGGGAGGCCTAGCCTCTCCTTTGCAGCAACCGTCTTCCCAAGGGTAAAACTTATGGTAGAGGGCTCAACCCATCAAACCACCAGTCCCATATGTCTGTGGTCATGTTAGCAACCATGGAGGTGGGGTAGGCGAATACCCCTGCATTCTCCACAGGCTCCTCAAGGGGGCACTACATCTTTTTTTTTTTTTTTTTTTCCCTTGTTTGTCTTTTTTCTTTTTTTTTTTTTTTTTTTTTTTTTTTTAACTTTCCCTTCTTTTTTCAAATCACCTGTATGAAAAAAAAAGTTAAAAAGAAAACAAACATACAATAAAAGAGCATTTCAAAGAGACCATAGCAAGGGAGTAAGAAAAAGACAACTAACCTAAGATAACTGCTTAACTTCCAACATGTTCCTACTTTACCCCAAGAAAGTTACATAATATAGCAACATTTCAGTGAACTTGTTCCTACTACAACCATCAGAAATTAACAGACCATAGTCATTTCTGGGCATCCCCAGAACGTTAAATAGCTTATCTGTTCTTCCTGGATTATTGTTCCCCCTTCCTTAATTGCTCTCTACTGCTAGTTCCCCTACATTCTACATTATAAACCATTTGTTTTACATTTTTCAAAGTTCACATTAGTGGTAGCATATAATATTTCTCTTTTTGTGCCTGGCTTATTTCGCTCAGCATTATGTCTTCAAGGTTCATCCATGTTGTCATATGTTTCACCAGATCGTTCCTTCTTACTGCCGCGTAGTATTCCATCGTGTGTATATACCACATTTTATTTATCCACTCATCTGTTGAAGGACATTTGGGTTGTTTCCATCTCTTGGCAATTGTGAATAATGCTGCTATGAACATTGGCGTGCAGATATCTGTTCGTGTCACTGCTTTCCGATCTTCCGGGTATATACCGAGGAGTGCAATCGCTGGATCGAATGGTAGCTCTATATCTAGTTTTCTAAGGAACTGCCAGACTGACTTCCAGAGTGGCTGAACCATTATACAGTCCCACCAACAATGAATAAGAGTTCCAATTTCTCCACATCCCCTCCAGCATTTGTAGTTTCCTGTTTGTTTAATGGCAGCCATTCTAACCGGTGTTAGATGGTATCTCATTGTGGTCTTAATTTGCATCTCTCTAATAGCTAGTGAAGCTGAACATTTTTTCATGTGTTTCTTGGCCATTTGTATTTCCTCTTCAGAGAACTGTCTTTTCATATCTTTTGCCCATTTTATAATTGGGCTGTCTGTACTATTGTCATTGAGTTGTAGGATTTCTTTGTATATGCAAGATATCAGTCTTTTGTCAGATACATGGTTTCCAAAAATTTTTTCCCATTGAGTTGGCTGCCTCTTTACCTTTTTGAGAAATTCCTTTGAGGTGCAGAAACTTCTAAGCTTGAGGAGTTCCCATTTATCTATTTTCTCTTTTGTTGCTTGTGCTTTGGGTGTAAAGTCTAGGAAGTGGCCTCCTAATACAAGGTCTTGAAGATGTTTTCCTACATTATCTTCTAGGAGTTTTATGGTACTTTTTTTTATATTGAGATCTTTGGTCCATTTTGAGTTAATTTTTGTGTAGGGGGTGAGGTAGGGGTCCTCTTTCATTCTTTTGGATATGGATATCCAACTCTCCCAGCCCCATTTGTTGAAAAGACCATTATGGCTCAGTTCGGTGACTTTGGGGGCCTTATCAAAGATCAGTCGGCCATAGATCTGAGGGTCTATCTCTGAATTCTCAATTCGATTCCATTGATCTATATGTCTATCTTTGTGCCAGTACCATGCTGTCTTGGCAACTGTGGCTTTATAATAAGCTTCAAAGTCAGGGAGTGTAAGTCCTCCCACTTCGTTTTTCTTTTTTAGAGTGTCTTTAGCAATTCGAGGCATCTTCCCTTTCCAAATAAATTTGATAACTAGCTTTTCCAAGTCTGCAAAGTAGGTTGTTGGAATTTTGATTGGGATTGCATTGAATCTGTAGATGAGTTTGGGTAGAATTGACATCTTAATGACATTTAGCCTTCCTATCCATGAACATGGAATATTTTTCCATCTTTTAAGGTCCCCTTCTATTTCTTTTAGTAGAGTTATGTAGTTTTCTTTGTATAGGTCTTTTACATCTTTGGTTAAGTTTATTCCTAGGTACTTGATTTTTTTAGTTGCTATTGAAAATGGTATCTTTTTCTTGAGTGTCTCTTCAGTTTGTTCATTTCTAGCATATAGAAACATTACTGACTTATGTGCATTAATCTTGTATCCCGCTACTTTGCTAAATTTGTTTATTAGCTCTAGTAGGTGTATCGTTGATTTCTCAGGGTTTTCTAGATATAAGATCATATCATCTGCAAACAATGACAGTTTTACTTCTTCTTTTCCAATTTGGATGCCTTTTATTTCTTTGTCTTGCCGGATTGCCCTGGCTAGCACTTCCAGCACAATGTTGAATAACAGTGGTGACAGCGGGCATCCTTGTCTTGTTCCTGATCTTAGAGGGAAGGCTTTCAGTCTCTCACCATTGAGTACTATGCTGGCTGTGGGTTTTTCATATATGCTCTTTATCATGTTGAGGAAGTTTCCTTCAATTCCTACCTTTTGAAGTGTTTTTATCAAAAAGGGATGTTGGATTTTGTCAAATGCTTTTTCAGCATCTATTGAGATGATCAATTGATTTTTCCCTTTCGAGTTTTTAATGTGTTGTAATACATTGATTGTTTTTCTGATGTTGAACCATCCTTGCATGCCTGGAATGAACCCCACCTGGTCATGGTGTATGATTTTTTTAATGTGTCTTTGGATTCGATTTGCAAGTATTTTGTTGAGGATTTTTGCATCTATATTCATTAGGGAGATTGGCCGGTAGTTTTCCTTTTTTGTAGCATCTTTGCCTGGTTTTGGTATTAGATTGATGTTAGCTTCATAAAATGAGTTAGGTAGTGTTCCATTTTTTTCAATGTTTTGAAAGAGTTTGAGTAAGATTGGTGTCAGTTCTTTCTGGAAAGTTTGGTAGAATTCCCCTGTGAAGCCATCTGGCCCTGGGCATTTATTTGTGGGAAGATTTTTGATGACTGATTGGATCTCTTTGCTTGTGATGGGTTGGTTGAGGTCTTCTATTTCTTCTCTGGTCAGTCTAGGTTGTTCATATGTTTTCAGGAAATTGTCCATTTCTTCTACATTATCCAGTTTGTTGCCATACAGTTGTTCATAATATCCTCTTATAATTTTTTTAATTTCTTCAGGATCTGCAGTTATGTCACCTTTTTCATTCATTATTTTGTTTATATGGGTCTTCTCTCTTTTTGATTTTGTCAGTCTAGCTAGGGGCTTGTCAATCTTGTTGATCTTCTCAAAGAACCAACTTTTGGTGATATTTATCCTCTCTATTGTTTTTTTGTTCTCTATGTCATTTATTTCTGCTTTAATCCTTGTTATTTCTTTTCTTCTACTTGGTTTAGGATTGGTTTGCTGTTCATTTTCTAGCTTCTTCAGTTGATCCATTAGTTCTTTGATTTTGGCTCTTTCTTCCTTTTTAATATATGCGTTTAGTGCTATAAATTTCCCCCTTAGCACTGCTTTTGCTGCATCCCATAGGTTTTGGTATGTTGTGTTCTCATTGTCATTCGTCTGTATATATTTAGCAATTTCTCTTGCTATTTCTTCTTTAACCCACTGATTGTTTAGGAGTGTGTTGTTTAACCTCCAGGTATTTGAGAATTTTCTAAGTCTCTGATGGTTATTGACTTCTAATTGTATTCCATTGTGGTCAGAGAATGTGCTTTGAATAATTTCAATCTTTTTAAATTTATTGAGGCTTGTTTTATGTCCCAGCATATGATCTATTCTGGAGAAAGTTCCGTGAGCACTAGAAAAGTATGTGTATCCTGGTGATTTGGGATGTAATGTCCTGTAGATGTCTGTTAAATCTAATTCATTTATCAGATTGTTTAGGTTTTCAATTTCCTTATTGGTCTTCTGTCTGGTTGATCTATCTATAGGAGAGAGTGATGTGTTGAAGTCTCCCACAATTATTGTGGAAACATCAATTGCTTCCTTTAGTTTTGCCAATGTTTCTCTCATGTATTTTGTGGCACCTTGATTGGGTGCATAGACATTTACGATTGTTATTTCTTCTTGCTGAATTGCCCCTTTTATTAGTATGTAGTGGCCTTCTTTGTCTCTCAAAACATCCCTGCATTTGAAGTCTATTTTATGTGAGATTAATATTGCTACACCTGCTTTCTTTTGGCTGTAGCTTGCATGAAATATTTTTTTCCATCCTTTCACTTTCAATTTCTTTGTGTCCCTGTGTCTAAGATGAGTCTCTTGTATGCAACATATTGATGGTTCATTTTTTTTGATCCATTCTGCGAATCTATATCTTTTAATTGGGGAGTTTAATCCATTTACATTCAACGTTAAAACCGTGAAGGCATTTCTTGAATCGGCCATCTTATCCTTTGGATTATGTTTGCCATATTTTTCCCTCTCTCTATTAATATCCTTTATTGTACCCATACCGAATCTCTTTAGTACTGAACCTTTCTCCAAGTCTCTCTGTCCTGTCTTTGTTTCTCTGTCTGTAGGGCTCCCTTTAGTATCTCCAGTAGGGCAGGTCTCTTGTTAGCAAATTCTCTCAGCATTTCTTTGTCTGTGAAAAATTTAAGCTCTCCCTCAAATTTGAAGGAGAGCTTTGCTGGATAAAGTATTCTTGGCTGGAAATTCCTCTCTCTCAGAATTTTAAATATATCGTGCCATTGCCTTCTCGCCTCCATGGTGGCTGCTGAGTAGTCACTACTTAGTCTTATGCTGTTTCCTTTGTATGTGGTGAATTGCTTTTCTCTTGCTGCTTTCAGAACTTGCTCCTTCTCTTCTATGTTTGACAGTGTGATCAGTATATGTCTCGGAGTGGGTTTTTTTGGATTTATTCTATTTGGAGTTCGCTGAGCATTTATGATTTGTGTATTTATGTTGTTTAGAAGATTTGGGAAGTTTTCCCCAACAATTTCTTTGAATACTCTTCCTAGACCTTTACCCTTTTCTTCCCCTTCTGGGACACCAATGAGTCTTATATTCGGACGCTTCATATTATCTATCATATCCCTGAGGTCCATTTCGAGTTTTTCAATTTTTTTCCCCATTCTTTCTTTTATGCTTTCATTTTTCATTCTGTCATCTTCCAGGTCACTGATTCGTTGTTCAACTTCCTCTAGTCTTGTACTATGAGTGTCCAGAATCTTTTTAATTTGGTCAACAGTTTCTTTAATTTCCATAAGATCATCCATTTTTTTATTTAGTCTTGCAATGTCTTCTTTATGCTCTTCTAGGGTCTTCTTGATTTCCTTCATATCCCGTACTAGGGTCTCATTGTTCATCTTTAGTTCTTTGAGTAGCTGCTCTAGGTGTGTCTCTTCTGGTCTTTTGATTTGGGTGCTTGGGCTTGGGTTATCCATATCGTCTGGTTTTTTCATATGCTTTATAATTTTCTGTTGTTTTTGGCCTCGTGGCATTTGCTGTCCTTGATAGGGTTCTTTTAGGGTTTGTAGACCAGTTGAAGTCCTTATCTCTAATTTATCAGATCTACAGCTTCGTGGAGTACACTTTCTCTAACTAACCAGCAGGTGGCGTCCACGAGCCACCTGTTCTCCACAAGCCAGATCTCCCCTGCTTAGCCTTTTTGGTGAGTGGGGGAGTGAGTCTTGTGGGGCCCAATTGGTGTCCCAAGCTTGCGTGTGTAGTTGGTGTTGCCTGCCCTGTATGTGGGGCGTGTTTCTGGGCAGTCGGGGAGGGGGGGTGGCCCTAACAATCAAATCTCCCTGATGATCCTAGAGTTTTAAAGCTACTGCAATAGTCTAATCCTTCAGTTCAGTCCTGCCACAGTTTGTCTCTGCCACTGACCCACAAGTCTTTGGTATTGGCGTATGGCTCCTGAGACTTGCAAGTGGGCCCCTCTTCCAGGCTGTGCACCCCGGGTCCTCTGTTGAGGGATGACTGTGCTATGTCACAGGTGAGTGCCGTCCCCCCAGGGCAGTTCTGGGCTGCTGGGCTGTGTTGGGAGGCTCCCAGTCTGCTCAAATGATGGCTGAATGGGGCTCTGTTAATTCACACTGCTCCCCCTTCCCAGCTCTGGGACATTCAGCTGAGGTTGCAGGGAAGGCTAATGTCCACGCCCAGTTTTGTGGTGTGTGCCTGTTATTTGAAGCACTTCCGTCACACTGGGTTGTCTGGGGCAGCTCTGGGCTATGGGGCTGGCGATGGGCAGGAGTGTTTCCTGTCCACCAGGATGGTGGCTGTGAGCGGACACCCCCCTTTTCTTGGGAAGTTGTGTTGTTTAGTGAATTTTCTCAGCCACTGGATTATTGCCTTTTGTCTCAGAGCTCTCTTATTTCTGCTCTTGACTTGACGTGCCCAAATTTCAATTCTTTGAAGCTTTCTGTATTGAGCTTCTTAGAGTAATTGTTTTAGAAAAAGCAAAAAGGATTTAAAAAAAAAAAAAAAAAAAACAAAAAAAACGGCCCTCCTCTGAGATCTAATGGGTTATTGAAATGCTAATAGACAAAGCAACCAGGGCCATTAAGGAAAGATGCCCTGGGCAGAGAGATCAGCCTTGCTTCGGGATTTGCATATGCGCCTCAAGGCCTGATCTCCGCCCTTCCCCTTTCTGTGTTCACCAGAACTCCAAAAATCCTCTGCTTTTACTTTGGAGCTTCTCGTGTTGTTTTCCTTCTATGCCCGTCTCCTCTCTGCTGGGCTGGCTGCTCTCAGAGTCTCTGGTGTCTGGCCTCAGTCTATCTATGGTTGGAGTTTGAATCAGTAGAAAGAGTTTCCGATGAGAGCAGCCACTGCAATTCTCCCTTCTCCTTCCTGGAGCTGACAGCCCCTCCTCCCCCGGGACTGAGCCTGGCAGGGAGGGGCGCGGGTCCCCTGGCCGCAAAAACTTACAGATTTCGGTGATCTCAGCAGTTCCACGTTTTCATGAGTGTTGTATGAAGTATGCCCAAAGACAGATTGCTCTGTGGTGTCCAGTCCACGCAGTTCCTGGCTTTTTACCTACTTTCCTGGAGGAGTAACTAAAACATACAGCTCACCAGTCTGCCATCTTGCCCCCTCATTTCTTCTTGAATGAATGAGTAGTTTAAAGTGTCTTCAAGATAAATAACAAAGGGTAAAAGATTGTGACTTTGAGTTGCTGATAGAAAAAAACTCATTTTCATTTCCACAAAAGCTGTTGTAACTAACTGGGCCAAAAAAAAAAAGGGGGGGGATGAGACAATTATTTTTATAATACTTTCTCTAGGTGAAGGTATTATCACAGAAAAGATATTTATACTAATGAAGGGCCCAAAACCCTTTTTGCCACAAGGGTGTGTTGTTATTTTTAATTCAGATTTATTACCAAGAATTATAGAAAAATTGTCTTAATTAACAAATGTTAACTGGCTACTGGTTCATTCTTAGTATAATATAAAATCAGAGAAACAGTACAATAGCCAAAACATAAAAGTAAATACCTAAAATCTTTACTTGATGCCCCCAAATGGCAAAGAGAAAAGTGAATTTTAGACATACAGTAAACATCTAAAAAATTCCCTTTCCTTGTAGCATGTCTGTTAGCTTACTTCATAGGTATGGTAACTGGAACCTTCTCATCACCTCAGTAAAATTTCTAGCTAGACAACCAGCTTTCAATCTAATTTCCAATCCCACCCTCTTTATTATATAGATTATGTAGATTAACTTAATCTTTGTGGTTTTCTTCCCCCTTAGGTTAATCCAACTACCCAAATTATCCACACACACACAAAGAAATCTATGAAATTTGCCCACAAAGAAAGAATCCTTCTCATTTAGAACCCTTTTATTTTGAAGGGGAGAGAGTTGATTGTAAGTAATATGTCAGCATGTTTGTTTGAATAATAATTTCCCTTCTGGTAGGTAAATCTTCTTAAAGCTCCATCTAGCTTACAAGGTAAGTTTTTGCTTACAAGGTATGAGTTAAGTAGTTGTGACAGAGAACTTATGGCCCACAAACCAGAAATATGTACTATTAGGCCTCTCTCAGAAAACATTTGCTGACCCCTGATCCGGGCTAAATCAGTAATATTGTAGGTTGTGAAAAGAGATTGGATTTGAGATATATTTGATGATAGAGCCAGCATGATTTACTGAGAGGTAAGCTGTAGGAAATGAAAAAAGAGAGGAGTCAAGAATGACTCCAGAGAGACATAATCAGCATAGTGACATGAGACAACCCCTGGAAAATTATCCCCTCAGAATCAACTAATAAAAGGACAAATCCCACTTGCTTGGAACTCTAGAGGATGGTTGAGACTGGAAAAGGATCAACAAATGCTGAACCAAAGAAAAATAAAAATAAAAACTACCTCCAAGATCAGGTAGGAGATTTCCATCCCAGATCCACAGGTCTGGAAACCTACCCTTCATTTGGTCCCATGCAGCTTGGGAGTCACACAGAGACAGTACACTCTGGGTCCCTCCAACTACAGACTTTAGAGCCACTCATCAGTGAGTTAGAACCCCACACATTTCCAGTCACAGGCACCCAAGTTCACATGGACTCAAGGGCAGCACTAAGTGGCTGAAGAGTGCAGCATACAAAAAGACCTTCAGCAGAACTGTTGGCAAGAGGTGCACACATTCAATCAAGTGTCTCTTTGCTGAACCACCTAAATGTAAAATGGACATTTCTGGATTGACTCACCTTTATGCATTGACCCCATCTGGTTCCCTGGGATGGGATACCTTAATGGGGAAGAAACCAGAGGCAGAAAAGCCTCACAGAAAATAAAAAGAGTGGGGTGGGGGTGGAAAATTGATCTGCTGTAAGACTGAAAGGATCCCAGAACTGAAAAGTATAAGGAAAAGGGGTCACTGAGTGAGGAAGAGAATTTAAACAAATCACTGAAGCTCGGGGGAAAAGTCTGCACAAAAATAAACAGAATAGATTGAGAGTCCCAGGCAAGGAACAGAGGAAAGGAAGCTTTCTCCTGGAGGTGAAACAATTGCATAAGAAGTGAAATCTTAAAAATTGTACCACATATCCAGGACAAGAATCAGATAAAAAGGATTTGAGAAAATCTGAGCAGTTATATACAGGCTACTCTAAAGGTCCAGGATAAGTTGTACTGAGCATCGAAGAGCTTAAACACAAAGACAATCAACAATAAAACCCTAAGCAAGATGGAGAGACTGGCCTTCAGAGTTAACACATCAAAATAATAAGATGCCCAGATATCCGTGAAAAAATTGCAAGTCATACTTAGACACAGAAAGATATAGTTCAGTCAAGCAAACAAATCAAAGCTTCAGAGGATACACATAATTTGGAATAACCAATCAAGGAAGTTCAGACAAATCTCCTAAATAAATTCAAGGGGATGAAGGAAAATATGGATATAGAGCTAAAGCCTATTGAGAAAACAATGTATGAGCATAAAGAAGAATTTGGAAGTTTAAAAAGAACCATATCAGAAATTATGAGAATGAAATACATAGTAATGGAGATTAAAAATACATCAGAGGCATACAATAGCAGATTGGAACAGGCAGAAGAAAGAATCAGCAAATTAGAAGATAGGATGATCAAAATTATGCAGTAAGAAAAACACATAGAGAAAAGACTAGAACAAATTAAGCAGTGACTCAGGGTCATGAATGACAGCATGGAGCATCCAAAAATATGTGTCAAGGTATCCCAGAAGGAGAAGAGAAGGGAAAGGGGCAGAAAGAATATTTGAGGAAAAAATGGCTGAAAATTTTCCAACTCTTATGAAAGACATAAATATACATATTCAAGAAGCACAGCATATTAACAGAACAAATTCTAATAAGCCTACTCTGAGATAAATATGAATCAGAATGTCAAATGCCAAAGATAAAGAGAATTCTGAAAGCAGCAAGAAAAAAAGGAATTCATCACATAAAAGGATCCTCAATGAGACTAAGTGCCTAGTTCTCATCAGAAACCAGGGAGGCAAGAAGGCAGTGGTATGATATATTTAAGGTACTGACAGAAACTGCCAGCCCCAAATTCTATATACATTAAAAATGTCCTTCAAAAAATGAGGGAGAGTTTAAATAGTCACAGATAAACAGAAGCTATGAGAGTTCATCACCAGAAAACAAGCCCTACAAGAATTACAAAAAGGAGTTCTGCAGGTTGAAAGGAAAAGACAAGAGAGAGGGCCTGGGAGTAGTGTGAAATGAAGATCTTCAATAAGGGTAACTAAAAGGGTAAATGCAAACCCCAATAGTACTGTATTCTCAATACAAACTCTACTCTTTCACTCTGAAAAGAGTTGGATTAAAATTGAACAAGAAAAAGGCATATTTCCTTATAATAGACATGCAAAATATAAAGTAGTAAAGTGGGACAAAACAATGAGGAAACACATGGAGAGGGAAGCAGAGAACATGTATTCTATTGAAGGCAAGTTGGTATATTCTCAAATTAGGAAATTATAGGTGTAGGTTGTGTAATATAAACTCCAGCATAACCACAAGAAAATATTTTAAAAATATACAGAAGCAGAGATGAGAATGGGATCAGTCAGGTACATCACAAAAGATCAATGATACAGAAAAAGAGGTTTTAATAGAGGACAGAAGAGACAAAAAAAAAAAAGATACAACATATAAAAACAAAATGACAAAATGGGCTGAAGTAAAAATTGCCTTTAGAGTAATAACACTCCAATCAAAAGACACAGATTGACAGAATGGATAAAAAAGCATAATCCAACTATATGTTGTTTGTAAGAGATTCACCTTAGACTCAAAGACACAAATAGTTTGAAGGTGAAAGGTTGGAAAAAAATATTCCATGCAAACAGTAACAAAACAGAGCTGAAGTAGCTATATTAATATCAGAAAAAATAGACTTGTAGACTTTAAGTCAAAAGCTGTTACAAGAAATGAAGAAGGATATTATATATTTATAAAAGGCCAATCCACCCAGAAGAAATAACAATCATAAATATTCATGCGTTTAACCATGGTGACCCAAAATAAATGGCATACCTGTAATATTTGCAAAAATAAGGGAGAAGTAGGCACCTCTACAATAATAGTTGGAGATTTCAATACACAAGTCTTATTAATAGATAGCACATCTAGACAGAAACTCAATAAGGAAAAAGAGAAGTTGAAAAATATGATAACTGAACTAGACCTAACAGACATATACAGAACATTGTACCCCAAAACAGGAGAATATGTATTCTCAAGTGTACATGGATCATTTTCCAGGATAGACTACATGTCAGGCCTCAAAACAAGTCTCAATCAATTTAAGAAGATTGAAATTATACAAAGCATCTTCTCTGACCACATTGTGATGAAGTTGGAAATCAATAACAGGCAGAGAACTGGAAAATCCACAAATATACAGAAATTAAACCATGAACTCTTAAACAATCCATGGGACAAAGAAGAAATTACAAGAGAAATCAGTAAATATCTTGAGACAAACGAAAATGAAAACACAACATATCAGAACTTATGGGAAGCAGTGAAGGCAGTGCTGAGAGGGAAATTTATAGCCCTAATTGCTTACATTAAAAAAGAAGAGAGAGCTAAAATCGAAGACTTCACGGCACACCTGGTGGAACTAGGAAAAGAACAGCAATCTATATCCAAAGCAAGCAGAGGGAAAGGAATAATAAAAATTAGAGCAGAAATAAATGAAATAGAGAATTAAAAACAATAAAGAGCATTGACAAAATCAATAGTTGATTCATTGAAAAGATCAATAAAATTGAAAAAGCTTTAGCTAGACTGACAGAGAGAGAGAGAAGACAAATAAAAAAAATCAGAAATTAGAGGGGGCATTATTACTGACCTCACAGAAATAAAAATGATCATAAAAGGATATTATGAACAATTGTATGCTAAAAAATTAGACAACCCAGATGAAATAGACAATTCCTAGACATATATAAACAGCCTATATTACATGCAGAAGTAATAGAAGACCTCAACAGACCAATAACAAGTAAAGAGATTGAATCAGTCAAAAAAAAAAAAAAAAAAAGGAATAGAAGGAAATTTCATCAACATTATAAGGGGTATATGTGAAAGCCCACAGCTAACATCATACTGAATGGTGAAAGACTGAAAGATTTCTCTCTAAGATCTGGAATAAGACACAGATGTCTATTGTACTTCATTGTTATTCAATATTGTGCTAGCAGTTAGGCAAGAAAAAGAAATAAAAGGCATTGATTGGAAAGGAAGAAGTAAAATTTTCACCATTTGCAGATGACATGATCCTATATAGAGAAAGTCCTAAAAAAATCTACAACAATACTGGAGCTTATAAATGAGTTCAGCAAAATGGCAGGATACAAGATCAGCACATAAAAATCAGTAGTTTCTATACATTTATGTGCAATCAGAGAAGGAAATTAAAAAAAATCCTATTTGTTACTTTGATTGGGCTGTATTTTGTTGTCTAGGCATCTGTCTACCTTGGTAAGTTTACTCTGGAAATTAGCTTCTCTTACCTAAGGTTTTACTGTTGATTGGCTTTGTGTTAAGGCTTTCTTTGACACTTGGTTCAAATTATTCTAGACCTTTAGAATAGCCTGTTTAACTGAATCAGATTTTTTCAGCTCTTCTTCATCTGATTCTTGCCCTATATATATGGTACAATTTTTGAGATTGCAATATTTGTGCAATTGTTCCACCCCCAGGAGAAAGCTGCATTTCTTCTGTTCCTTCTTTGGGAATGGAGATCTGTTCTGTTTGTTTTTTTATTTGACTCTATGGCTTTTTAACACTCCTTTCATTGTCTCTAGCTGCTTTTGCCTAGAGGACAAATTCTGGGAAGAGGGTAGCCCCAAAGCAGACTTTCCCAAGTCAATATTTACCAGTCAAATCAGGGCCAGGAATCCATAAAAGTGGCATAGACTGGTTCCAAAGTGCCCTGAGGAGAAGACCCAGAAGGATGGCAAATGTCTCTTTGATGGCTCCCTGAATGTGTGCATTCCTGGCCTGCCCAGCAGATGGCTTACTTCAACAAACTTTCCCACAGTTTAAGGAGATACTGTGCCTTTAAGTCTCAAACTCTACCCTGTCACGGACTGCTAGCTGCTATTGTCTGGGGTGGGTTGTCCCATCCCAGAGATGGGACAGTAATCAGAATTTGCTTATCAAGAATCAAGATCAGTGCTTGGCTGTGCTCCCTCCACCCTCATTCCTGAGAAAGAGTTGCCCTTCAGCAAACTATTCCCTGAAGCTCTAAGCAGTCACTGTCTTTAAATCACCCCGTTTCACACCTTTCAGGAGCAGGGTTGAAACAGAGGCTGCAGGCTGCTTTTATCAGGGTGGGTTGAAACAGTGGCTGCCCTCAGAGCCAGGACCTGAGTTTGCTATCCAAAAACCATGATCAGTGCTCACCCATGTCCACTCTGTTCTTGAGGAAGGGGACTTTTGTGTCTCTTCCTGACAGCAGCAGCCAGCAGGGACTGGATCCCAAGGTTGTCTGCTATGAGAGTGGGATATGAATATCAACTGCTACCCCAGAGTGAGCTGCTCAGAGTTCTTCACTGCAGTTTATCATTCTCTTCCTTCTGCTCTTTCCTATGCTGTACAGTTTCTCCCAGCCTCCAGACCCCAGGAACAGTTGTTTCAGACAGTTCTTGGCTGACTACTAGCTGCCCTGGAGGATGGACTGAGTCCTGGAGGTCCCTACTCTGCCTTATTTCCCAGAAGTTCTCCTGGCTAATTGATCTTTGACAAGGCTGCTAAGTTCACTCAATGGGGAAAAAATAGTCTTTTCAACAATTGATTCTGGGAGAACTGGAAATACATATGCAAAAGAATGAAAGAGGATCTCTTTCTCACATCCTATACAAAAATTAACTCAAAATGGATCAAAGACCTAAATATAGACGAAAATCTACGGAAGCATCTTCAGGATCTTGTGTTAGTAAATGGTGTCTTAGATTTTATACTCAAAGCACAAGCAAGAAAGAAAAAAATAAATAGGACCTTGTGCCAGTTTGAATGTATTATCTTTGATGCAACATTGTGTGGGCAGACATATTAGTTTTGATTAGATTCTAATTCTTTGGCGGAGTGTTCCCATGGAGATGTGACCCAATCAACTGCAGGTGTTTACCCTGATTAGATCATTTCCATGGAGGTGTGGCCCTGCCCATTCAATGTGGGCCTTGGTTAGTTTATTGGAGCACTATATAAGCTCAGACAGAAGGACCGAGCTTGCTACAGCCAAGAGAGACACTTTGAAGGACACACAGGAGCTGCTGAGCGAGGAGCTGCAACTTACAGAGGCATTTTGGAGATGGCCTTTGAAAGCAGACTTTTGCTCCGGAAAAGCTAAGAGAGGACAAACATCCCAGGAGCAACTAAGAGTGACATTTTTGAGGAGCTGCAGCCTAGAGAGGAGCATCCTGGGAGAAAGCCCTTTTGAAACCAGAACTCCAGAGCAGACGCCAGCCACGTGCCTTCCCAGCTAACAGAGGTTTTCCGGACACCATTGGCTATCCTCCAGTGAAGGTACCCAATTGTTGATGCATTAATTTGGTAGCTTTATGGCCTTAAGACTGTAACTATGTAACCAAATAAACCCCCTTTTATAAAAGTCAATCCGTTTCTGGTATTTTGCTTAATGGCAGCATTAGCAAGCTGGAACAGACCTCCTCAAAATTAAAAGCTTTTTTGCATCAAAGGACTTTACCACAAAGTGAAAAGATAACCTACTCAATGGAAGAAAATTATTGTAAACCACAAATCTGATAAAGGTTTAAGATGCAGAATATATAAAGAAATCTTACAACTCAACAATATAAAGACAAACAACATAAATAAAACAATGGGCAAAAGACTTGAATAGACATTTCTCCAAAGAGGATATACAAATGGCTAAAAAGCAAACAAAAAGATGTTCAACATCATTAGCTATTAGGAAAGTGCAAATCAAAACCATAATGAGATACCATTTCACACCCATTAGAATGGCTGCTATTTAAAAAAAAGCAGAAAATTGCAAGTGTTGGAGAGGATGTGGGGAAATAGGAACATTCATTCATTGCTGGGGGAATATAAAATGGTACAGCAGCTGTGAGAGGCAGTTTGGCAGCTCCTCAGAAAGCTAAGTTTTGAACTCCCATATGACCTGGCAATCCTTCTAGTAGGTATATACCCAAAAGAATTGAAAGTAGTGATTTGAACAGATATTTACAGGCTGATGTTCATAGCAGCAGTATTCACAATTGCCAAAAGATGGAACAACTCTAAGTGTCCATCAACCAATGAATGGATAAACAAAATGTGGTATAGACATACAATAGAATATTATTCAGCCATAAAAAAATAACTAAGTTCTGGACCATGAGAAAACATGGATGAAACTTGAAGACATTATGTTGGCTAAAATAAGCCAGACACAAAAGGACAAATATTGTATGATCTTAATTGTATGAAATAATTAGAATAAGCAAACTCAGAGTTAGAATCTAGAATACAGGTTACCAGGGGTGGGGTGGGAGTAGAGAATGGGGATTAATGCTTAATTTGTACAGAATTCCTATTTGGGTTTATTGTAACATTTTGGAAATGGATGGTGGTAATGGTAGCACAACATTGTGATTGTAAAGGGAAAATTTTAGGTTGTATATATGTTACTAGAGTAAAAGTTGATAGATAAAACATGCAAACATGTACAACACAGTGAACTCTATTATAAATGAGGGAATATAGTTAATAGTACAGTTATAAAAATGTTCTTCATGAATTATAACAAATATGTCACACTAATGCAAGGTGTTAATAATAGGGTGGTATATGGGGAAAAACACATCCTAGTGTAAACTATGTATTGTAGTCAATAGTATAATTATAGTATTTGTTTATCAGTTGTAACAAAGACAATACACTAATGCAAAGTGTTAATAATAGGGGAGTAGTTTATGGAAATGCTGTATTTTTACATGATTTTCTATAAACCTACAGCTTCCCTAATAAAAAAAAAAAAGGAATGACTCCAATTTTGGAGCCCAAGTATAGTATGTGAAGCATGAAATTCTATTAACTGGGATGGGAAGTGTTGGGGATGAAGGAATTGTAGGGAATGATAAAGGTGAGATCTCTTCTTTGCTCTGCTAGTGCAGATTCTGAGTAGACAGTGGGAAATACCAGCCTGCATTTCAGTAGTGAAGTGTGTGATGGAGATATTTAAGAGTTTCAGGAAGACAGAAGATAATAAGAACTAAAAGACTGTATGAGAGCCCCAAAAGTGAATGAGTAGAGACTAAAAGATGTAACCTTGGAACACTCCAACATTCAGGTATCTTGGAGAATTAGAGCTAACATAGAGAATTTCAGAGAATTTTATACCTAAATAGAAGTTTGGTATTCCTTGGTGTTCTGAGTACCCCGAACTGCCACATTTCACAGGTGAAAGTAGAAACCCTCACCTTCAGTGGTGACAGAGACAAAAAGTAGAACACAAGATTATTTATTATAAGCCCATAAGACTTTCTTTTTCCCTCTTGCATCATACTTTTTTCTAATTTTTTAGAAGTGTAAAAGGTCTGAGAATTTATTTTCCATGCAAGTTAACACTTAGCCTGCCATGGTTTCATATAAAACAGGAGATATACAGGTTAAAGACAAAGGAGAGTGTATTACTCAGAGCAATAGCAATAGCTAGAGTATCTGCATTTACACCTGCACACTGAGTCTCAATATCCACAGTGTGGAGCAAAAAAGGGTCAGATGATACCTGGATATGCAGTTGGGAACATTACAGGAGAGGAACACTGAATTTAGGGAACCCAGATCTTTTATAATGGGCAGTGATCATGCCTGACTTCATCCCAAGGGGAAATATTTTATTTATCATAATGGACAGTAAACAAACCTGCCCTATGTTCCAGAGAGAAATATAGTATCTCTGTCTTCCAAGGCTGTTTGTTATACAAACTTTCTTGAAAAGGTAACCTGGAACAAAGGTAGGCAATGCTTCTGCTCACAAGAATCCCAAAATGCAAGGGACTTACGGACAATAGTCTTACAACACTATTACTTTTCTTGATTTATCATTGAAAGTGTTAGTCATACAATGGTAATATTTTCTGATGATTTGGTGGACAAAAACAAGAATAAATATGAGTAAATCTGGTTTATATTGTTATACATTTTCAAATAAAGTGTAGTCCCACCTCCCACCATTTCTCATCCCTACCAATTCCTTCACACTGTTATGTTTTTCTCAGCACTTATGTTTTTGGTGGGGATGGTGTCTCTTCTTAAGCAAGAAATACATATTATTATATTATATTTAATTTTTCTATAAAAAGGCATATTGTGTATGCATATAACTTGTATAGTATGTACACAATATTATGTTCAGGCTATGTCATATAAAATGAACAATTAACTCATAATTATATTCCATTTTGTCTCACATGGAATAAAAATTATTTATTCAGTATGGATGTTCCCTGTTTATCAAGCCACATATAAAGACATTATATAACTAGGAAAATGAAATTGAGGTACATCTCACAAAAGAAACATTGAAAGTATTAGTCATACAATGGTAATATTTTCTGATGATTTTGTGGACAAAAGTAAGAATAAATATGAGCAAATCTGTTTTATATTGTATACATTTTCAAATAAAGAAGTTTATCAGGAAGTTACTGATTAAAATGTAAATGTAGCTAGAGTAATTTTGAAAATTTTATAGAGACATACTTTTAGTATCTCCTGTGATGTAATTGTGATATTAAGCTCCCTTTTGAGAAAATGATTATTGAATAAAGGAAGAAATGAATAAAATAAAGGGCTATAATAGCATCTGAAAGGCCAAGAATGCCACTGTCAAAGCTGAAGCTGGTAATGGAGGATCTCCTTTTCCCAGGGATAATTCTGCTACTATGAGTGAAAATGGATAGAGCTGAATGTAGCTGTGCTGAAGTTCAACCACACTGGAGCAGGTTTGATCTTCGTATTCTGTATCCCTGCTAGTTATTTTCACCCTGGAATCAAACTTTCCCTGCTACATGGATCCCACCGTAAGGCTGCTCACAATATGGCCAAATGCTTCTTGCACTGTGAGTAATTTGACATAGAGAGACAGAGAAAAAGAGAAAGAGGCAATCAAAGATGGAAGCCACAGTCTTTTTATAACTAATCTCAGAAGAGACATCATATCAGTCTTGTATTTTTGCTCACACAGACCATCTCTGGTACAATGTTGGAATGGACTATACAAGGAATTTAAAGAAGTGGAGCTCATTGGGTACTATCTTTGAGGCTGCCTGCCAAAGGTGCATAGATATTTAGTTTTATGTCTTCTTGATAAACTGACCCTTTTATCATTATTTGACATCTTTCTTTATCTCTGGAAATATTTCTTATTCTGAATTCTATTTTATCTGATATTAATAAAGTCACTCTAGCTCTCTTATAATTAGTGTATGCATGCTATCTTTTTCCATACTATCTTAATTTGTTAGACTGCTATGACAGATACCACACAATCGATTGGCTTATACAACAGCAATTTATTGACTTATCATTTTGAGAATGGAGGAAATCCAAAACCAACATGTCAGCAAGGTTCACTTTCTCCCCAAAGACTTTCATGTTCTGGTGCTGGAAGCTGGCTATCCTTGGAGTTCCTTGGCTTATAACTCTGCCTCCCATCAATGGTGATGTTCTCTCCTTTATGGTTCCTGTAGCTTCCAAGTTTTCTTATAAGGTCTCCAGTAATCTAGTTTAAGGCACACCCTGATTCCATTCACCATACATTAACTAAAAATAACATTTTCAAAAGGTTCTATTTACAATGCATTCTAACCCAGAGGGATGGGGAATAAGATTAAGAACTGGTACTTGTTGGGTTACATCACTCAATTTACCACACACAATTTCTATGTAACTTATCTGTGTTTCTGTATTTAAACTGAATTGTTCATAGACATCATAAAATTGGATCTTGCTTTTTAAATCAGTTTGTTCAGATCATTTGCATTTAATGTAACCATCAGTTTGAATGTATTATTATTATTGTCTGTTTGTTATATCTGCTTTTCTTTTCCTCTTTTTGCCATTCCTTGTTGTTCTAGTTTGCTAGGCTGTCAAAAGCAGATACAATAAAGTAAGTTGGTTTTTAGTAATGGGAATTTATTAGTTTACAAGCTTACAGTTCTGAGGCCATGCAAATGTCCAAATCAAGGCATCATCAAGAAGACACCTTCTTCCTGAAGATCAGTGCTTGCAATCCTGGAATCTTCTGTCACATGGCAAGGTACGTGGTAGCATCTGCTGGTCTCTTCCTTCTCTTCTGGGTTTTGTTACTTTCAGCTTCTTGCTTCCTTGGCTCTCCCTTTGTCTGAATTTTATTCTATTATAAAGGACTCCAGTAATAGGATTAAGACCCACCCTGAATGAGGTGGGACTGTGTTAAGAGAAGATGGCAGGGTGGTGAGGCGTACATTTTAGTTACTACTCCAGGGCAGTAGGTAGAAAGCCGGGAACTGCATGGACCACACACTGCAGAGCAATTTGACTTTGGGCATACTTCATACAATACTCATGAACACGTGGAACTGCTGAGATCAGTGAAATCTGTAAGTTTTCATGGCCAGGGGACCCGCGCCCCTCCCTGCCAGGCTCAGTCCTGTGGGAGGAGGGGGCGTCAGCGCTGGGAATGAGGAGGGAGAACTGCAGTTGTGGCTTTTATCAGAAACTCATTCTATGATCCAAACTCCAAGCATAGATAGACTGAGACCAGACACTGGAGAATCTGGAAGCAGCCAGCCTGGCAGAGAAGAGATACGGATAGCAAAAACAGCAAGAAAACCCAAAAATAAAAGCGGAGGCTTTTTGGAATTCTGGTGAACATAGAATGGGGAAGAGCAGAGCTCAGGCAGAGTCAGGCTCATATGCAAATCCAAAAGACAGGTTTCTCTGTCTGAAAAACTGGTTCCTCTGTTCCCTGGAGCATTCCTTAATGGCCCTAATTGCCTTGTCTCTTAGCATTTCAATAACACATTAGATCAGCAAGGAGGGCCTCCCCCCCCACTTTTTAAATTTTTTTTCTCTTTTTCTAAAACAATTACTCTAAGAAGCCCAATACAGAAAGCCTCAAAGACTTGTAATTTGGGCAAGTCAAGACAAGAGCAGAACTAAGAGAGTTCTGAGACCTAAGACAATAAGTCCAGTGGCTGAGATAGTTCACTAAACACCAAAACTTCTCAAGAAAAGGGGGGTGTCCCCTCACAGCCATCTTCCCAGTGGGCAGGGAACAGTCCTGCCAGTCACCGGCCCCACAGCCTAGAGCTGCCCCAAAAAACCCAGTGTGACAGGAAGTGTTTCCAACAACACACGTACACACCACAAAATCGGGCATGGACATTAGCCTTCCCTGCATCCTCAGCTGGTTGTCCCAGATTTGGGAAGGCAGAGCAGTGTGAATTAACATGCCCTGTTTAGCCATCCTTTCAGAAGACTGGGAGCATCTCTATGAAGCCCTGCAGCCCAGAACTGCCCTGGGGGGAATGGCACTCACCTGTGACATAGCACAGTCATCCCTCAACAGAGGATCTGGGGGTGCACAGCCTGGAAGACAGACCCACTTGCAAGTCTCAGGGGCCATATGCCAATACCAAGGACTTGTGGGTCAGCGGCAGAGACAGACTGTAGCAGGTCTGGACTGAAGGATAAGACTATTGCAGCAGCTTTAAATCTCCAGGAACACCAGGGATATTTAAATGTGAGAGCTGCCCCCTCTCCCTGACCACCCAGATACACGCCCCATATACAGGGCAGGCAACACCAACTACACACGCAAGTTTGGTACACCAATTGGACCCCACAAGACTCACTCCACCACTCATCACAAAGACAAAATGGGGGAGAACTGGCTTGAAGGGAATAGGTGGCTCGTGGACACCACCTGCTGGTTAGTTAGAGAAAGTGTATGCCATGAAGCTGTAGATCTGACAAATTAGAGATAAGGGTTTTAATTGGTCTACAAATCCTAAAAGAGCCCTATCAAGTGAAGCAAATGCCAAGAGGCCAAAAACAACAGAAAATTTTAAAGCTTATGAAAAAAAACAGACGATATGGATAACCCAAGCCCAAGCACCGAAATCTAAAGATCAGAGGAGACACAAGAGGAGACACAGTACTTGGAGCAATTAATTAAAGAGCTAAAGAAGAACAGTGAGACCATGGCACAGGATATACAAGACATCAAGAAGACCCTAGAAGAGCATTAAGAAGAAATTGCAAGAGTAAATAAAAAAATAGACCATCTTATGGAAATTAAAGAAACTGTTGACCAAATTAAAAAGATGCTGGATATTCATAGTACAAGACTAGAGGAAGTTGAACAACAAACCAGTGACCTGGAAGATGACAGAACAGGAAATGAAAGAACAAAAGAAAGAATGGGGAAAAAATTGAACAAATCGAAATGGACCTCAGGGATATGATAGATAAAATAAAATGTCCAAATACAGGACTCACTGGTGTCCCAGAAAGGGAAGAGAAGGGTAAAGGTCTAGGAAGAGTATTCAAAGAAATTGTTGGAGAAAACTTCCCAAATCTTCTAAACACCATAAATGCACAAATCATAAATGCCCAGCAAACTCCAAATAGAATAAATCCAAATAAACACACTCTGAGACATATTCTGATCACACTGTCAAATACTGAAGAGAAGGAGCAAGTTCTGAAAGCAGCAAGAGAAAAGCAATTCACCACATACAAAGGAAACAGCATAAGACTAAGTAGTGACTACTCAGCAGCCACCATGGAGGCGAGAAAAAAGTGGCATGATATATTTAAAATTCTGAGTGAGAAAAATTTCCAACCAAGAATACTTTATCCAGCAAAGCTCTCCTTCAAATTTGAGGGAGAGCTTAAATTTTTCACAGACAAACAAATGCGAGAATTTGCTAATAAGAGACCTGCCCTACTGGAGATACTAAAGGGGGCTCTACCAACAGAGAAACAAAGAAAGGAGAGAGAGACATGGTGAAAGGTTCAGTACTAAAGAGATTCAGTATGGGTACATTAAAGGATATTAATAGAGAGAGGGAAACAATATATATGACAAACATAAACCAAAGGATAAGATGGCTGATTCAAGAAATGCCTTCAGGGTTATAATGTTGAATGTAAATGGATTAAACTCCCCAATGAAAAGACATAGATTTGCACAATGGAGAAAAAAAAAAAAAAAAAAAATGAAATATCAATACGTTGCATACAAGAGACTCATCTTAGACACAGGGACACAAAGAAATTGAAAGTGAAAGGATGGAAAAAAATATTTCATGCAAGCTACAGCCAAAAGAAAGCAGGAGTAGCAATATTAATCTCAGATAAAATAGATTTTAAGTGCAAGGATGTTATGAGAGACAAAGAAGGCCACTACATACTAATAAAAGGGGCAATTCAACAAGAAGAAATAACAATCATAAATGTTTGTGCACCCAATCAAGGTGCCACAAAATACATGAGAGAAACCCTGGCAAAACTAAAGGAAGCAATTGATGTTTCCACAGTAATTGTGGAAGGCTTCAACACATCACTCTCTCCTATAGATAGATCAACAAGACAGAAGACCAATAAGGAAATTGAAAACCTAAACAATCTGATAAATGAATTGGATTTAACAGACATATATAGAACATTACATCCCAAATCACCAGGATACACATTTTTCTCTAGTGCTCACTTTCTCCAGAATAGATCATATGCTGGGACATAAAACAAGCCTCAATAAATTTTAAAAAAATTGAAATTATTCAAAGCACATTCTCTGACCACAATGGAATACAATTAGAAGTCAATAACCATGAGACTTAGAAAATTCACAAATACTTGGAGGTTAAACAACATGCTCCTAAACAATCAGTGGGTTAAAGAAGAAATAGCAAGAGAAATTGCTAAATAATAGAGACAAATGAAAATGAGAACACAACTGTTCTAGTTTGCTAATGCTGCTCAAATGCAAAACACCAGAGATGGATTGGCTTTTATAAAAAAGGGGGTTTATTTGGCTACACAGCTACAGTCTTAAGGCCATAAAGTGTCCAAGGTAACACATCAGTAATCGGGTACATCACTGGAGGATGGCCAATGGTGTCCAGAAAACCTCTGTTAGCTGGGAAGGCATGTGGCTGGCATCTGCTCCAAAGTTCTGGTTTCAAAAAGGCTTTCTCACAGGACATTCCTCTCTAGGCTGCAGTTCCTCAAAAATGTCACTTTTAGTTGCAATTGGGATATTTGTCCTCTTGCAGCTTTTCTGGAGCAAAAGTCTGCTTTCAATGGCCATCTTCAAACTCTCTCTCAACTGCAGCTCCTGTGCTTTCTTCAAAGTGTCCCTCTTGGCTGTAGCTCCTCTTCAAAACATCACTCACAGCTGCACTGAGTTCCTTCTCTTTCAGTCAGCTCATTTATATGGCTCCACTGATCAAGGCCCACCCTGAATGGGTGGGGCCATGCCTCCACGGGAATATCTCATCAGAGTCATCACCCACAGCTGGGTGGGGCACATTCCAAGCAAATCTAATCAGCACCAAAATGTCTGCCCCACAAGACTACATCAAAGATAATGGCGTTTGGGGGACACAATACATTCAAACTGGCACAACATATCAAAACCTATGGGATGCAGCAAAAGTGGTACTGATGGGGAAATTTATAGCACTCAACACAAATATTAAAAAGGAAGAAAGAACCAGAATCAAAGAACTAATGGATCAACTGAAAAAGCTCAAAAATGAGCAGCAAACCAATCCTAAACCAAGCAGAAGAAAAGCAATAACAAGGATTAAAGCAGAAATAAATGACATAGAGAACAAAAAAACAATAGAGAGGATAAATATCACCAAAAGTTGGTTCTTTGAGAAGATCAACAAGATTGACAAGCCCCTAGCTAGACTGACAAAATCAAAAAGAGAGAAGACCCATATAAACAAAATAATGAATGAGAAAGGTGACATTACTGCAGATCCCAAAGAAATTTAAAAAAATTATAGGAGGATACTATGAACAACTGTATGCCAAAAAACTAGATAATGTAGAGGAAATGGACAATTTCCTGGAAACATATGAACAACCCAGACTGACCAAAGAAGAAACAGAAGACCTCAACCAACACATCACAAGCAAAGAGATCCAATCAGTCACCAAAAAAGCTTCCCACAAATAAATACCCAGGGCCAGATGGCTTCACAGGGGAATTCTATCAAACTTTGCAAAAAGAACTGACACCAATCTTACTTAAACTCTTTCAAAACATTGAAGAAAATGGAACACTACCTAACTCATTTTATGAAGCTAACTCAATCTAATATCAAAACCAGGCAAATATGCTACAAAAAAGGAAAATACAGGCGTATCTCCCTAATGAATATGGATGCAAAAATTCTCAACAAAATACTTGAAAATCGAATCCAAAGACATACTAAAAAAATAATACACCATGACCAAGTGGGGTTCATTCCAGGCATGCAAGGGTGGTTCAACATAAGAAAAACAATCAATGTATTACAACACATTAACAAATTGAAAGAGAAAAATCAAATGATCATCTCAGTAGATGCTGAAAAAGCATTCAACAAAATCCAACATCCCTTTTTGATAAAAACACTTCAAAAGGTAGGAATTGAAGGAGATTTCCTCAATATGATAAAGAGCATATATGAAAAACCCACAGCCAGCATAGTACTCAATGGTGAGAGACTGAAAGCCTTCCCTCTAAGATCAGGAACAAGACAAGGATGCCCGCTATCACCACCGTTATTCAACATTGTGCTGGAAGTGCTAGCCAGGGCAATCCAGCAAGACAAAGAAATAGAAGGCATCCAAATTGGAAAAGAAGAAGTAAAACTGTCATTGTTTGCACATGATATGATCTTATATCTGGAAAACTCTGAGTAATCGACGATATAGCTACTAGAGCTAATAAACAAATTTAGCAAAGTAGCGGGATACAAGATTAATGCACATAAGTCAGTAATGTTTCTATATGCTAGAAATGAACAAACTGAAGAAACACTCAAGAAAAAAATGCCGTTCTTAATAGCAACTAAAAAAATCAAGTACCTTGGAATAAACTTAACCAAAGATGGAAAAGACCTATACAAAGAAAACTACATAACTCTACTGAAAGAAATAGAAGTGGACCTTAAAAGATGGAAAAATATTCCATGTTCATGGATAAGATGGCTAAATGTCATTAAGATGTCAATTCTACCCAAACTCATATATAGATTCAATGCAATCCCAATCAAAATTCCAACAACCTACTTTGCAGACTTGGAAAAGCTAATAATCAAATTTATTTGGAAAGGGAAGATGCCTCAAATTGTTAAAGACACTCTAAAAAAGAAAAACGAAGTGGAAAGACTTACACTCCCTGACTTTGAAGCTTATTATAAAGCCACAGTAGTCAAAACAGCATGGTACTGGCACAAAGATAGACATATTGATCAATGGAATTGAATTGAGAATTAGTAGATAGACCCCCAGATCTATGGCCGACTGATCTTTGATAAGGCCCCCAAAGTCACTGAACTGGGACATAACAGTCTTTTCAACAAATGGAGCTGGGAGAGTTGGATATCCATATCCAAAAGAATGAAAGAGGACCCCTACCTCACACCCTACATAAAAATTAACTCAAAATGGATCTCCCTGGCAACGTGGAATATGACTCCCGGGTAGGAATGTAGACCCGGCATCGTGGGACAGAGAACATCTTCTTGACCAAAAGGGGGATGTGAAAGGACATGAAATAAGCTTCAGTGGCAGAGAGATTCCAAAAGGAGCCGAGAGGTCACTCTGGTGGGCACTCTTACGCACACTTTAAACAACCCTTTTTAGGTTCCAAAGAATTGGGGTAGCTGGTGGTGGATACCTGAAACTATCAAACTACAACCCAGAACCCATGAACCTCAAAGACAGTTGTATAAAAATGTAGCTTATGAGGGGTGACAATGGGATTGGGAAAGCCATAAGGACCACACTCCACTTTGTCTAGTTTATGGATGGATGAGTAGAAAAATAGGGGAAGGAAACAAACAGACAAAGGTACCCAGTGTTCTTTTTTACTTCAATTGTTCTTTTTCACTCTAATTATTATTCTTGTTATTTTTGTGTGTGTGCTAATGAAGGTGTCAGGGATTGATTTAGGTGATGAATGGACAACTATGTAATGGTACTGTAAACAATCGAAAGTACGATTTGTTTTGTATGACTGTGTGGTATGTGAATATATCTCAATAAAATGAAGATAAAAAAAAAAAAAAGAAAGTACCATAAAACTCCTAGAAGATAATGTAGGAAAACATCTTCAAGACCTTGTATTAGGTGGCCACTTCCTAGACTTTACACCCAAAGCACAAGCAACAAAAGAAAAAATAGATAAATGGGAACTCCTCAAGCTTAGAAGTTTCTGCACCTCAAAGGAATTTCTCAAAAAGGTTACGAGGCAGCCAACTCAATGGGAAAAAATTTTTGGAAACCATATGTCTGACAAACGACTGATATCTTGCATATATAAAGAAATCCTACAACTCAATGACAATAGTACAGACAGGCCAATTATAAAATGGGCAAAAGTTATGAAAAGACAGTTCTCTGAAGAGGAAATACAAATGGCCAAGAAACACATGAGAAAATGTTCAGCTTCATTAGCTATTAGAGAGATGCAAATTAAGACCACAATGAGATACCATCTCACACCAATTAGAATGGCTGCCATTAAACAAACAGGAAACTACAGATGTTGGAGAGGATGTGGAGAAATTGGAATTCTTATTTATTGTTGGTGGGACTGTATAATGGTTCAGTCACTCTGGAAGTCAATCTGGCAGTTCCTTAGAAAACTAGATACAGATTTACCCTTCGATCCAATGCTTGCACTTCTCAGTGTATACCCAGAAGATCTGAAAGCAGTGACACGAACAGATATCTGCATGCCAATGTTCACAGCAGCATTATTCACAATTGCTGAGAGATGGAAACAACCCAAATGTCCTTCAATGGATGAGTGGATAAATAAAATGTGGTATATACACATGATGGAATACTACGTGGCAGTAAGAAGGAATGATATTGTGAAACATATGACAACATGGATAAACCTTGAAGACATAATGCTGAGCGAAATAAGCCAGGCACTAAAAGAGAAATATTATATGCTACCACTAATGTGAACATTGAAAAATGTAAAACAAATGGTTTATAATGCAGAATATAGGGGAACTAGTGATAGAGAGCAATTAAGGAAGGGTGAACGATAATCCGATAAGAACAGATAAGCTGTCGTGGGTAAATTTAACATTCTGGGAATGCTCAGGAGTGACTATGGTCTGTTAATTTCTGATGGGTATAATAGGAACAAGTTCACAGAAACATTGCTATTTTAGGTTACTTTCTTGGGGTAGGGTAGGGACATGTTGGAAGTAAAGTAGTTATCTTAGGTTAATTGTCTTTTTCTTACTCCCTTGTTATGGTCTGTTTGAAATTTTTTTTATTGTATATTTTTTTAAAAAAATTTTTAATTTTTTATATAGTTGATTTAAAAAAAAAGTTAATTGAAAAAAAAAATGAAAAAAACATGCAGAGCCCCCTTGAGGAGCTGGTGGAGAATGCAGGGGTATTGGGCTTCCCCACCTCAATGGTTGCTAATGTGCTCAAGACATAGGGGACTGGTAGTTTGATGGGTTGAGCCCTCTACCACAGGACTTGCCCTTGGGAAGACTTGCTGCAAAGGAGAGGCTAAGCCTGCCTACAATTGTGCCTAAGAGCCTCCTCCAGAATGCCTCTTTGTTGCTCAGATGTGGCCCTCTCTTTCCAGGTAAGCCAACTTGGCAGGTGAAATCACTGCCCTCCCCGCTATGTGGGATCAGACACCCAGGGGAGTGCATCTCCCTGGCAACATTGAATATCACTCCCAGGGAGGAATGTAGACCTGGCATCGTGGGATGGAGAACATCTTCTTGACCAAAGGGGGGATGTGAAAGGAAATGAAATAAGCTTCAGTGGCAGACAGATTCCAAAAGGAGCTGAGAGGTCACTCTGGTGGGCATGCTTAACCATAACATAGACAACCTTTTTTAGGTTCTAGTGAATTGGAGTAGCTAGCAGTAAATACCTGAAACTATCAAACTACAACCCAGAACCCATGAATCTTGAATACAATTATATAAAAATGTAGCTTATGAGGGGTGACAGTGTGATTGGGAAAGCCATGTGGACTACACTCCCCTTTGTCTACTTTATGGATGGATGAGTAGAAAAATGGGGGAAGGAAAAAAACAAACAAAGGCACCCAGTATTCTTTTTTACTTTAATTGCTCTTTTTCACTTTATTATTCTTGTTATTTTTGTGTGTGTGATAATGAAGGTGTCAGGGATTGATTTTGGTGATGAATGCACAACTATGTAATGGTACTGTGAACAATCGAATGTACAATTTGTTTTGTATGACTGCATGGTATGTGAATATATCTCAATAAAATGAATTTTAAAAAAACCCATTAAAAAAAAATATATGTTAAGACCCTACTCACTAAAAGATTCTATTTTACAGTGAATCCACACCCACATGAATGGATTAACATTAAGAACATACTTTTCTGGGGTACAGCTTCAAACCATCATAATTGTCTTCTGTTTGATTGACTGTTTTAGTATTCTATTTTATCTCCACTATTGTCTTTCACTTGGGTTACCCCCAAATATATTATACTACTTAACGTAATGTAGAATCTTACAACAGTATATTTCCATTTCTCCTCTTTTCGTCTTTGTGCTATTTCTGACATGAATTTTACTTCATGTATTATTAACTTCAGTAATAGTTGATATCAAAATTGCTATAAACAGTAAATACTCATTTGAAGCAACTTTAAAAGACAGAAGAAATATCTTTTGCATGTACTATTTTTGGTAGTCCTCTTTCCCTTAATTTGGATTCAGCTGTCCATTTGTATCATTTTTCTTGAGTCCAAAGAATTTCCTTTATCATTTCTTGTAGTCTATGTCTCCTTGCCTAATTCACCTTCGTTTGCCTGAAAAATATTTTGCCTTCAGTTTCAAAGAATATATTCACTCATTACAGAATTATGGGTTGACTGTTTGTTTGTTTTTCCTGTCAGCACATTACAGATTTCCACACTGCATTATATTCTGCCTTGTATAGTTATGTATGAGACATCAGTATTTATGATTTTTGTTCCCCTAATTGTAATGTGTCTTCTTTCTCTATATGTTTTTAGGATTCTCTCTTCATTACTAGTTTTTAGAATTTTGATTATGATGCACCTCGTTATAGATTTCTTTATGCTTATTCTTCTTGGAATTTGTTGAGATTCTTGTATCTGTGTGTTTACTGTTTTTATCAAATTGCTAAAAATTAGATACTATTTATTGAAAATTATTTTCAGTGGTTAGACTCTTTTTTTTATTTATTTGTTTTTATTGAGATTGTTCAGATACATACAAGTATCCAAAGATCCAAAGTGTACAATCAATTGCCCCCGGCAACACCATACAGCTGTGCATCCATCAACACAATTATTTTTTTTTTCAATTTTTAGAACATTTTCACTACTCCAGAAAAGAAACAAAGACAAAAAAAAGGAAACTCACATCCTCCCATACCCCTAAGGTGGTTAGACTCTTGATATTGTCCTTCAGGGTTCTGAAACTGCTCATATTTTAGCATACTTGCTCTCTATATTTCATTTTGCATAGTTTCCTCTGCTATGTCTTCATGTTCAGCAATCCTTTTCTAGACCTGTCTAATTGGCTACTTGTCAGTGAATATTTAATTTCAGATATTATATTTTGAGCTATAAAAGTTCTATTTAATTCCTTTTATATCTCCCATCCCTCTCCTCTTAAAATTCATGTTTACATTAAATCCTTAAATGTATTTATAGTGGCTATTTTTAATGCAATTTTATTGAGATATAATCACATAACATACAATCATTCAAAGTGTACAATCGGTTGTTTACAGTATCATCATGTAGCTGTGCTTTCATCACCACAATCAAACTTTGAACATTTTCATTACTCCACACAATAAAATGAAAATTTAAATAAAAAGGAATATCCAAAATATCCCATTCTTTCCTCTCCACATTGTTCATTTACTTTTTTTAATACAGTTTGAGATATATTCACACACTGTACAATCATCCATAGTGTACAGTCATTCACAGCACCATCATACAGTTGTGTGTTCAACTGTATTTTCGAACCTTTCCTTACTCCAAATTAAAAATAAAAGAAAAAAAGAACACCTAAATATTTCCATCCCCTCCATCCCACCCTGTTCTTCATCTAATTTCAGTTCCCATTTTTCCACTCATTTGTCCATATACTGTTTAAAGGGAGTGTGAGCCACAGGTTTTCACAGTCACACAGTCATACTATGCAATCTATATTGTTATACAATTGTCTTCAAGAATCAAGGTCACTGGGTTGCAGTTTGACAGCTTCAGGTATTTCCCTTTAGCCATTCCAACACACTAAAGACTAAAAGGTGATGATATCTACATAGCACATAGGAATACCCTCCAGAGTGACCTCTCAACTCCATTTGAAATCCTCAGTATAGTGGCTATTTTTAAGTCCTTGCCTACTAATTCCATAATCTATGTCAAGTCTTGGTCTTTCTTTTCTTTAGTGATTTTCATCTTTATTATTATCCATGTTTAATTAGTTCTTCAAATATCTAGTAATTTTTTCATTGATGCTGGACATTATATATATCACGTTGTCAAATGTCTGGCTTTTTTGTCTTTCTTTAAAGTGCACTGAATATTGTTTTGGAATAAAATTACTTGTGGATCATCTTGATCCTTTTAAGGTTAATTTTTAATCTTTTAAAAATGACAGAATAGTGTAGTTTTTACTCTGTTCCAGTGTTAATGTAGACTTGCTAACAGAGCTTGATCCATCTGGGATCTTTACCAAAATCATGAATGTTAAATGAGGTTTACCCACTCTGACTGGTTAAAACTGATATATATTTGAGCTATATGAATATGTGAGCTGTGTGAATTTTTCAGTTCATGGCTCCCTGACAGTAGCTCATTTCCCACTAGTTCTTTGCCAAGCCTTAAGACATCTTACCCTAACAAATGGGCAACTGAGAATTCAAACACTTAGAACTCCTAATCAGCTTTCTGGGACCATTTCTTTGTAGAGTTCCCTCCTCTCTGATACTCCAACCAACTTAGTTTTGCTGAACTCTGATCTCTTTGTCTCTTCAATTCTTCAGGACTGCCATGTTTTGCTTGTGTTCTCCCTCCCAGATAGAGCCTTTAAACAGAAAGTCAGGGCAAGCATAGGATAAAAATCATTTATTTATCTTCTTTCAGTGATCACAGTCCTGGACTGTCAGTGATCTAACATCTGGGAATAGTTATTTCATATGTTTTGTCCAGTTTTCTAGTTGTTTAAAGCAGGAAGTCAAATATGATCCAATTACTTCCTGATGTCCAGAAGAACAAGTTATCTTTAATATTTAAGTTCTGCCCAAATGCTATGTTCAAAGAACCTAAACTATGCAGAATATTCAGCAATAATCATATTTGCAGTTTTTCCTTTTGAGAGAAAACCTATATGACCACCACTAAAAAGCAGCATGGCAAATGATGTAACCCATCAGATAAATTTTTTAGCTAATCCATATCATAAACTTTAGTTCTGTACCCTGTATGGAGGCAACATTATTCCCAGTAAATATAATACACTGAATTTTAAAACACTCCTTTGAGGCTTCCCATATTTTCAACCAACCAAAATATGAGGGTGGAATATTGCATTAAAGTTTAAATATATTTGTTTATTCAAGAAAACTATTATTAACCTTTTCATAATATAGCAACTCTAGCCATTTATGTCAAACTTCATTTAAAAAAAAAAGAAAAAAGGAAAAAAACATAAGAGTAAATAGGAATAGAAACAGAGGCTATAACAGCTCCCAAATAAGAGTATGGAAATAATGAAATAATATGTGTTGAATATGGGACAAAGGAGGAAAAGGAAATTTAAAAAGAAAAAAAAATTAGGGAACTAAGATATTCAGAAATGAATTACTTAACTACAAAATTCTATCTATTCAATTTTTGTTACACCCATGTAGTGTGACTTTAAACTTCCTATAGAGAGAGGTGGGAGAAGATAGCAAGTTCCTAGGAAAGAAGGGAGGTCAGATTTAGCAGAAAGAACATGTGGAAAGCATAAAAGTAAGAAAGTGCAAGGTAAGTTCTGGGAATGAAAACAAACCCAGTTTGGCTACAATGAGAGGGAGTATTATAAAAGAAGACTGGAAAGATAAGATAAGTTGGGGCCAGATTTATTGGCCTTTGAATGTCAGACTGAGGATTTGCTGCTCTTTTTGGTTAAAAATGGGGAGTAACTGAAGAGTTTTGAGTAGGGAGTGAACTGACCCTTGGGTCAATTACTCTGACTATAATGGGTAAAGTAGATTGGAAGGAGGGGAGAATAAAGGTGGAGAGACACCCTGGGAGGCTATTGAATTAGATCAGGTGACAAGTAATGAGAACCTGAACTATGGGAGTAGCAGTAGGACTGGAAGGAAAAGGATAAATTCATGATATTTTTCATGGGTCAAATCTACTGGGCTTAGTAGCTAATGAGATCTGAGGGAACAGTTTAAAAAGGATTCTGCGATTTTAAAGCCTGAGTTAATGAGGAAGTGATGAAATAAGGCAATAAAGAGGAAAAGCTGGTTTGAGTGGTTGTAGGTACATGTGTGTGTGGTGCTCGTGGTGATGGTGCTTTTCATGGTGTTGGGGGTTTTGTGGGAAGTGGTGATGAGATGGGTTTTAATATACTATGCGGAAGGATGCAGTTTTCAGAAAAAATAATTAAATTCTAAAGTTAGTTCTCAATAAATGATGACTAAACAAATCGAATTAATTCTAGTAGGTATTATTCATTCATTCAAAAAATAGTTTTTTAGCAACTACTATGTGCCAAGCACTGGTCTAGGTATTGGGGGATATCACAGTTTTCAAGAGAAATGATCTGTCCCTTAAGGAGATCATAACCTAGTGGAGAAGACAGACAATTAAATGAGCATTTTCAATATACTTTAATATGTATTACTTTTGGTAAAGTACCAACTGATACAGAAGCAGATAGCAAGGACACTTCCAAGTGTAGCATGCTAGGGCAAGGTTTCTCAAATAAATGTCTAAGTCAGCTGAAACTGAAAGATTGAGTAGAAATTAGTCAGGTGAAGAGAATGGGGAGGGATTCCAGGCAGAAGGAACCACAATGCACAAGGCCAGGGGTGATATAGTCTTATGATGAATTGAAAAAAAGTTCATTATAGCTGAATCACGGAGTATGAATGAAGACAGATAGAGAGATAGGTATGCTTCTGTTCACAAAAGGCCTTGTTCATCTTCTTAAGGAGTTTGGACCCCTTAATGAGAGTGGGAAAGCGCTGAAGACTTCTAAACAGAGAAATAACATGATCAGATTTGCATGTTTTAAAGATTCATTAACTGTCTACTCTGAGCAAAAATATGTACTGTGCCTTTGGATATTGATGTGTAAACAAATTGGAGCAAAGCAATATAAGATTTACCATAGTTTAAAATGTTATTTACACAAGCACAGATAAGAAGGCAATTAATATTGCCTGCAAGCAGGGATATGTTAAAGACTTAAGACCATTTTGAGCTGGGCCTGGAAGGTTAAATAGGCCTTACTAACAAGTAGTTTAAGTAAATCATGAAATGAAGTTTCATTTACAACTTGCAGGAAATCTTAAGTAACTCCTATCTGTGTCCAATTACTGCTTTTCTGTCACTGATTTCTTATCATACTGATCTTTTTTATTTGTCATATATGTTAATGTAAAGTTGGTTAAAGTATAGAAGCATCTGAATGTTTATAAGAAAAGCTACTTTATCCAATCACTAATAATTTGGTTTTCTTAAAAGAATACAAATTTTTTAACATTCAAATATGGAATTAACATGGTGCTTACACATGGCCAGTTCCAATTCCTGTAGTTTGGGGTATAAAAGTGTTATAATGAGGCAGGAATAGCATTTGTCCTTCCAGTTCTATAGTATTTAGAGTATAATGATAAACATCAATGGCAGAGTAGTAATAGTACATAACATTTATTTGTATAATATAGTTCCGATCTCTATTCACATACAACATCTCAATTGATCCTTACAACAATACTCCGATGTAGGCAAGGGTAATAGCTATATATAAAACAACCAGCTAAACACAGGAGCCAACCAATCAGAATGGTCGTGGGCCACCTCTGCTGGACTGTAAGCTTAATGCACCATGGTGAGGTCTGGGATTCAGGCATAGGCCTAGGATGACTAGCAGCATTGAGGGGCCTGAGAGCTCAGGGGACAACTATTTATCAAGGAGTATAAAAATATTTCAGTAACCGCTCAGCTTTACCAGAAAGCATGACTTTCTGACCATTAGTATTGGAAGTAAGCTCAGTTCTCTGCCTTGTGTCCCAAGGATTTGGCTCCTTCTGGGAAAGACTGGTGGCTCACACTCTTCTGCCTTTCCCAGCTCCCCTGCAATTAGGTTGGACATGTAATTGAGTTTGCTGGAATATCTCAATAGAATATCCCACTTCCAGAATTGGCCCTGAAAATATCCCACTTCCAGAATAGGCCCTGAAAATGTTCCAGATCTTTCACATTTTTCTTGATTCACCATTGGTAGCCTAAAGGCAAATGATCCAACAGAGACCTCCATAGGGGTCCCAAAGAAAGGCAGGGCCACAATATGGAAGGAGTTTTGATTACTGAGTCGCTGCTTCGGAGACAGCTGCCCATGAAAGCACTCAGCCCATCTCAGACTATGACGTAAGACGGAAATGAACTTTTGTTGGCTTCAAGCCAATGAAATTTGGGAGTTATTTGTTATTGCAGCTAGCATTAATCACCCTGTCTAATATCTCCTTAGATGCTTCTAAGAATTTGAGCATTGCTCTAGACCTTCAGCCCCTTTGATGTTACTGCTAGAACTCCCTGAGATTATCTCCCCTACTAAGGATATAATATTTACCTTTTACATAGTCAATGATTTTAGAGCTGGTGATGATGCTTAGAAGACTTGACTATATCTTAGAGGAATCAGCTAATTAATTATCATTTATTTATAGTTCAGCTAATATTTATTGAGCATTTACTGTATGCCAGACATTGCGTTAGGTGATGGGTAGTTTCTTCGTTGGTTTTTCTCATAGAACAATACTCCCTATTAGTAACAAAGAAAATACTTCTTAAAGCCAAATAGGTTTATCCTGATAATGGCACTAGTTTTTTGTAGCTACAAAAAAATTACCTGGTGAAAGATACCTATTAAAAAGTTAGGGTTGCTCAGTGTTACTTGGTTACAATTAGATACAGGAACAGAATTTTAGTATTAGCTCTCATAGATCTTTCCCAAATAATTAGGCATATTGTTAAGAAACCCAAAATTTTGTTTGTGTACAAGATGAATTTTTTTCTAACTGAAGGTTCTCAGAAAGAATTTCACACTTGTGTCTGTATCCAATAAAAAGACTTAAAACCCTACGCAGCATTGTCATCTTTCTCCCATGCAGCATCATGTATGGTTAACTCATGCAGGGTAAAGCTGGAAACTCTGATGCCTATTGGCTCTTTGACAGACCCTGGGTGATTTACAAACCCTTTCTCTGTCTCATGAAATAATAGTACTTTATGCTTCTGTCCTTGTTTCTCTGCAGTTCTTTTCTGAACACAACAGCCAGAGTATCTTGTTCAAATGTTTAATCTGGGTCATGACTCTGCTGAAAACTCATCAATATTTATCATTTCACTCAGAACAAAAGTCAGTCTTTACAATGGTCTACAAGGCTACATGTGATTGGATAACTGTCTGACCTCATTTTTTATTCTACCCCGTGCTCATTCTGTTCCAGCCCACTAACAATCTGGCTAGTTTCAAAATTGCCCAGTGAAAAAGGAACAGAGTTTAAAAACCTGCCTGGTCAACCTTGCCGAGGCGGAGGCAGGCTGCTGCTGCCAGGAGATGAGTGGCAGAATCATAACTCATGATGCTTTAGACTTTGCTCTCTCGGCAGGGAGGTGAAACTCACTCTAGACACATGTATGTAGGATGCAGATTTTTTGAAAAGCAGAAGATACAACCAATAGGTTAGAGATGCTCCTTTTATTGGAGAAATTTATAATCGGATCAAGATTTCAGAGCTTAATAAAAAAGACCAGAGCACTAATTAGTTAAGTAATCCTGGTTAAAAGAGTTGACCCTCTGAGCCTCAGTTTCCTCATCAGAAGAACAAGGGTTTGGTGGTGGGGTGAACATCCTACATAATTCGATTCTGGCTTTCTCCAGAAGAGTGACTGGTAAACTAGTTAATCCCAGCACCTTCATAGTAAGCAATTTTATAATTAAGCTTGTTACTCACTGTTGTAATTTGAAGTTGTATGTACCCTAGAAAAGCACGCTCTTAAATCTAATCCATTCCTGTGGGTGTGAACCCATTGCAACTAGGATCTTTTGATAAGGCTACTTCAGTTAAGGTGTGACCCACCTCATTCAGGATGGGTCTTAATCCTATTACTGGACTCCTTTATAAACTGAATGAATAAGGCAGGGATGGGGGTGAGGGGAAAGAGAAAGAGAGAGAGAGAAAGGGAGTAAGCCACGGAGGACAGAAGTTGAAAGCAACAAAACCCAGAAGCAAAGGGAGAGACCAGCAGATGCTGCCATGTGACAGAGGAGCCAGGGATCACTGGCAGCTGGTCTTCAGGGAGAAAGCATTGCCTTGATGATTCCTTGATTTGGACATTTTCTCGGCCTCAAACTGTAAGCTAATAAATTCCCATTGTTTAAGCCAAACCATTTCATGTTATCTGCTTAAAGCAGCCTAGGAAACTTAAACATTGACTTTGAAATAATGTTTTATATGTCTAAATTCCAATTAAAACTATCAATTTCTGAAACAACAACAAAACAAAACAAAACAAAAACCTGCCTGGTTTCTGTCTTCTCAGCATTATTATTATTTCTGAATTATCAATACCTCAGGAAATAGTTTTCATGATCTTCAGAATAAAGGCATAATAATAATACTTAATATTTTGTTATGCTTATCATGTGACTTATACCGACCATAGAAGTAATGCCTATTGGTTTTGGAGTGTGTGCTAGAATCACAATGTATGGGTTCAAAAAATTGTTATTCCACCACAGTCTGTGACCTCAGGTAAGTTACCCAACCTTTCTGTGCCTCAGTTTTCTCATCTGTAAAATGAGGATTAAAATAGTAGTACCTACCTAATAGAGCTGTTATTAATTAATATTTGTAAAGTGCCTATGAGAGCATCTAGCATATAGCAAGCACTATGTGTTTGCTAAAAATTAAATAAAAATAAATTCTAAACCTCTTTTTGCCTTGGTCACCTTATCTGTCAAATGAGGGTAATCATAGGACTTCATAGGACTTTTGTGGGAATTAAATGAGACAGTATGCACAGATCATGAAACAATGACTACTACATGGTAGGCTCTCAATAAATGTTAGCTAGTAATATTTTGATATCATAATGTCATTGAGGTTAAGTTATATGAAAATTTAAATTATGTCTAAGGTTATACAACTTGTAAGTAGATAAATTGCGTCTTGCCCAAGACTACCTGGTTCATAATGACATTTTTAACCACTACTCTAAAGGGTTGCCAGCATATTTTTCATTGGTAAGTCCCCATCATTCAAGGGAGTCATAAATGTCTTTAATTTCCTTTTCTTTATGTGTAATGATGGGTATTTTAAATGTGTGGTAAGCTTTAAAATTCCATCCATGTCCTTACTGTCTACTTTTCCCAATTTCTTGGTAGAAGCTCATTTCCTTTGTCTAGGTTATAGTTAAGGAGGAAAGGTGTGAGCTCACTGGAAATTTGTGGAGATTGTTGATTCCCAAGTCTAAATTTCTTCTGGGTTGTAATGGTTTCCTCTACTCTCCCATGACTTCATTCTCAACTGCTAAACTATATCCCAAAGCACAAGAGTTCCTGCTGAAATGGAGATGAATGGGGGTCATGAGACAACCTTACAGACAACATCTGGGGACATTGTTCCCTTGTGAACTTGGCTAAAAGAGTCAGACTGATTTCAGAGGCAGAGAACCCCATTCTCCTTTTAGTGCATTTGTTGGTTTTGAATTTCTGATGTTAAAGTGTGATGGAAGTTAGACAAATTGTGAGCACAATAGTATCAATAATATCAGCTAGATTATTTCCAAATCATTAATTCTATGTTTCATTCTTCATTTGTTCAACCACAAAAAAATAATAGTAAGCTGCATACAAAAAGAAACAGTAATTGCAAAACAACTTTAGATAAACAAATGCAGCCAAGTATATAATTTAGAATATATTCATAGGAAAACATCTGCAAAATGTTTGTACAGTGGGAATAACACAAGTGTTTACATAACAATTGCATGGGCTGATTTTTCTTTTTTTGGCAGTGAGGACACACCCATGCAGCACATTTAAAAATATTTGTGTGCTTCAGCTAAATTTTTGTTGGCAGCAGACACGTAACCACAGAGTCCAGGTACTAATCAACATACCATTTCCCAGCTGTTTCACACAATGTATAATCAGTCACAAAATGTATTTGATTTCACATATCCACATCTTTAACTTTTCCATCTGTATCATGAAGTGCTCTACCAGAAAAACTGGACACATTTGGAACCCAATTCTTAATTTGGACCCAAATTAAGAATCATCTGAAAACAGAATGGCATCTCTATTTTCTAGAACAAGTCTCATAAAAAGCAAAACACCATTAAATTCTGAGAAAAAAAAGACTGTCCTAAGGAGTAAGTATGTAAAGAAAACATAAAATTACCATAAGTGCTGTGCAATAAACAATAATGCGCAATTCTGGAAATGCCAGAGAATCTTTGTCAGAAAGATAAAATTAAAGAGACCTCAATTCAACTTTAAATTGGGGCTAATAGACAGTCCTTAGCAAGTAGGGACTCTGTCTATGTAATGATTAATCATTAATAAAGAAAATGGAAATACAGCTGATTTTCATGATTTTTTCTATATGTAAAACAACATACATATATATATGGGAAACTGGTGCATAAAGATGCATGAGAAGCAATCACTGCAACTGCTTCAGTTACCAATTCTAGACTGCATATTCACAAGAAATTTCCTTACGGGCAAGTAAGTGCTGTGCCGAGTGGAGTTTGAGGATAGCCCAGCAGAAGTACTGTTCAAGGTGCCAGTCCTAAACATTACTGGACTAACTTAGATGTGCAATACCTGTTAATTCAGACTTCCATATATAATTCACTATGTAAACTTGGTCCTGCTGCCATAAAAGCAAACAGGGCCCTTGCAGAGAAGTATAAATGCACCCATCAGTTCTAACTTACCTCTGTTGTGAAACACACACGCACATTGCGTAACAAACCACTGCAGGCTGCCAACCCAGAGATCAGTCAGCTAACATTCACCTTGTGTTGCTAGTCACAAGGGGATATTGAAATTAGGGATGAATAACCTAATAGTATATATTAGCAAGGATCTATTAATTAGATGAATTAATTAATTCACTGAATCTATCTCCCCAAAGTTCTCAGTTCAGAAAATTATTTTAAAAAAAGAGGAAATAAGAAAACTATTGAAAAATAGCAATCACTTTGCAAACATAAAGCAAGGGAGAAAAGTAATTTGAAACATATTTCGAAAGAGATTTTGTATGCCAATGAATTTTACTCTATTCTTGGTGATTGCAAGCAACTAATATTCTCTATAAATTCCAAGTAAGTTATTATGTTATGTTCAGTGTATATAACCAATTGTTTTCAACAGAATATAACTCATAGAAATTAAATTCTCCACTCTTCTACTCTGTCCCTGCTACATACTCATATCCTTCCCAATAATTGCTAAAAATTATAGATGTTGCAGACTCAGCTTCTTGTAGAAACCAGCGAAGAGATGTAAGTTGTTAAGCAACCTGGTAGGGACTGTGGCCTACTGAAAACCACTGGCACTGTCAAAGGTGGTGAGCTGATTTAGCTTAGTAATCATTACTCTGCAGATATTTGGGCTTTTGACAAAACTTATAAGAATTTTTTACAAGAAGATGGAAATTTGGGTTTTTATGCACAAACTCCCTATTTTAAAATGTTGGTCTCCCCCAGTGTGGGACATGACTCGCAGGGGTGTAAACTCCCCCCATATGTGGGACATGATTCCCAGGGGTGTAAATCTCCCTGGCAACGTTGAACGTGACCCCCAGGGATGAGTCTGGACCTGGCACTGTGGGATTGAGAAAGTCTTCTTGACCAAAAGTGGGAAGAGAAATGAAACAGTTTCAGGGGCTGAGAGATTTTAAATGGAGTCAAGAGGTCATTCTTATGCATTATATAGAGATCCCTTTTTAGTTTTTAGTGTATTAGAATAGCTAGAAGGAAATACCTGAAACTGTTGAACTGTAACCCAGTAGCCTTGTTTCTTGAAGATGAGTGTATAAGTACATAGCTTTATATGGTGTGACTGTGTGATTGTAGAAAACCTTGTGGCTCACACTCTCTTTATCCAATGTATGGGCAGATGAGTAGACAAATGGGGACAAAAAAGTAAGTGAATAATATAGGGGGATGGGAGGAATGAGTTGTTTCGGGTATTCTTTTTTACTTTTATTTTCCTTCTTCAAGAAAATGTTCAAAATTGCCTGTAGTGCTGCATGCATAACTATATGATGACACTGTGGATAACTGAATGGTATGTGACTCTATCTCAATAAAATTGCAAAGAAAAATATTTAAAAATATGATAGAAATTAAATATATATATATCATATACAACTGAATGGCAATTCACAGGTAATGTATGTGGCCAGCAAACTTGAAAATGACACAGCCTTAACTCTTATCTGTAAAAAGAGGACTACAAAATAAAATGATATAAAAAAAGTTGGCAACTAAGGAAAATGATGTATAAAACTCTGTGTGTATAGAATAGTGCAAGTTTGCTGGCTGATTCAGCAGCTTGTGATAGTATATCTCGGTCCAAACCTAGTCATGAGTTATGCACTAGTCCTAACAGAACACACAAAAGGGATTCTTTGGTAGCTATATCAGTTAGTATAGCCTGGGTTATGCTGTGGTAACAAAGGACTCCAATCCTTAGTGTCTTACACAAACGGTTTGTTTTTCCCACATGCTTTATGTCCATAATGGATAAACAACGAGGTTTTGCTTGTTATAGTTAGAAACCCCAGGCTGATAAAACAAACAGCCACTATCTGGAACAGATGGAGGAGGGAAAAGGGACATAGCAAACCCCACAATGGCTCTTAAAATGACACACATCACTTCAACTTCCAGGCATTGGCCAAAGCTAGTTATGCAATCACTCCTGGGCTCAACAAGGTGCAGATGTGTGGTCTCCTCAGGAAGGGGGCAGTATTTGACAAATTTTAATACAGTCTACCACAGTAAGCTTTATAAAGAAGGTATGATACCTCGCACTCAGTCATAAAGCATGTATACCTGTCAGTCCGGTAAAGAAGCTTCAGAAGTTGGTGCTAAACATGGGAGAAAATACACATAATCATGAGGTGTTGACACAGCATGATATGAGCAGAGAATTTATATAAAGTTTGATATTCCCAAATTAACCAGTGGTGAGTGGTAAGGTCTGGTCCAGGTTGTAAAAGGCTTTACCTGGTTAGGAAGATAAAGGTGCTTAAGAATAAGAGGACTGATCAGGAAGAGGTGTCTTGGACTGGGTCAATTCTATGAGGTCAGCAATATAACCGGGCTTTGGGGAAAGTTTCATCAAAGGAGGTAGGCATGTGAGAGAGAGCCCAGAGCAGAGTCTTTGAGGGAGAAATTCCACAGAATAAAGCTTTTTATCATGAGTATGCATTTTTATTCAGTCAAATGGGAACTTAAAGTCTTAGGAGTTTGAAAATGTTGAGCAGAGCTAATCATTCTCTTTTAACCCAGATCTTTCAATTTGCGTATTAGTTTAGCCCCATTCCACAGGGAGTATAGAGCTGTGCTGGGATGCTGGCACTCTGGAGTGTATAGATTTTGAAGAATTGCCCTGAAGTCCAAGTATTAGAAGCATTTTGCTTCATGACCCAGTTGCTCTGGGGAATAGAGCCAGAGATGCAGGGATTCAGGATACTGATATACTACTTTTAGAAGTGAGTTCAAATTGTACATCTGCAAAATTTGTTCTCAAGACACAATGACTATGGCTTTAAGAAACAAGGGCACTTAAATAATAATTTAACATAGCCAGTCTCATTTTCTCTTCTTCAATGACTACCCCCATTCCAGCTTCCTGGAAGGAATTATCAGGAAAAATCAAACAGAGAACAAAATGACAAATCCTTAGTTTTGCAGTTCAAAAAGCATTCTCCAACTATGAGAGAAATGATTTATGGGTTGCATAATCTGGCAAAGAAATTATTTTTGTTGTTTTTGTTTTCTTAATCCAGACCATGAACTACAAAAGATTCTAGAGCTCAAAGAGGAATCAAGAGCAGATGTGACAGTGTGGGTTTGGAGGAGATTGATTTCCCAGCTCCATCCCTTGGGAATAATAATAAGAAGGAACCCCTCTTTGCTAAAGTTTCTTCTACCAGGGTTGCTAGAGAGATCTTAAGTCAGTGATTCCCTGCTCTCTGCTCTACATCTGCCATAGGCTTCATGGGGGCTTATAAGAATGGCCAACCTCTCTCTCTCTCTGTCTAAGCCCACTCAACCTACTCACTGCCCTCCCCCCTGTGTCAGACATGCTCCCAGGGGTGTAAAACTCCCTGGCAATGTAGGACATGACTCCTGGGGATGAGCCTGGACCTGGCATTGTGGGATTGAGAAATCTTCTTGACCAAAAGAGGGAAGCGAAATGAAACAAAATCAAGTTTCAGTGGCTGAGAGATTTCAAATGGAGTCAAGAGGTCACTCTGGAGGGCATTCTTATGAGCTATATAGATATCCCTTTTTAGGTTTTATATTGGAATAGCTAGAAGGAAATACCTGAAACTGTTGAACTGCAACCCAGTAGCCTTGATTATTAAAGATGATTGTATAACTATGTAGCTAACATGGTGTGATGGTGTGATTGTGAAAAATTTGTGGCCCACACTCCCTTTATACAGGGTATAGATGGATGAGTAGAAAAATGGGGACAAAAACTAAAAGAAAAATGAGGTGGGATGGGGGGATGCAATGATTTAGGTGTTAGTTTTTACTTTTTTATTATTCTTATTTTCTTTCTTTTTTGAGTAATGAAAATGTTCAAAAATTGATTGTAGTGATGAATGTACAACTATATGATGGAACTGTGATTGTATACCATGGATGATTGTATGGTATGTGAATGTATCTCAATAAAACTGAATATTAAAAAATAAATATTTACTGAAAGAAAAAAAAAAAAAAGGAATGGCCAAATCCTCTAAGAGGTCCCATAAGAGCCAAATGAGGGCAAGCAGTTCCCAAGGAACCTAACAGTTGGAAGAAGGAAAACCCAGGGAGTGATCCACTTGGCCTAGATGACCTTGGACACATCAGCAAATTCATAGGGCTAGATTTTAATAGAAAAGCCCGTGATAAGAAATTTGTCAACTCTGATAAGTTTTGGAATGCTAATGGGTCTCACTTAGAAGACCAGATGATGTAAGGTACACTTTGAGGAATGCCAAAACAGAACTGAAACAGATCAAGACCAAGAAATAGAGAGCTTCTACCCACCAATGCCTTGTGGAATTTAGCATTAATCTCCGACAGGCAGATGGGTGGGCAGGACAAGCCTGAAAATTTTAAAATATCATCTATAAGTTGATGGTTCCCACATTCACAACCCCATCACTGACTTTCCCCTGATCTCCAAACTTGAGTATCTAGCTGTCTGTTTCACATCTCTTAGCTAGATGCCTAACTGGGACCTCAAACTTGACATATCCACAGAAAGAATATTTCTCAACTCTATCTAGAACTGGCTACATCATCATCGCACAGGGTTCAGTGCAAAATGAACATGCAAGGTTCTTTGTTCAAAATGAAGGAAAAAATGTCATTAAAAGAACTAGAATATAAGGCATTTTCCTTTCTTTTAAGGTCTCTCTCTCTTGACTCATCATGGTGCTTTACATTTGTTATTTAATGTCAGGCTCCATTGAGCACAGGGGAATTATCATGGACCAATGTGGACCATCACAGGGAGCATGGTGATGGCAGCCATGGGACTTACACGTAGTGCCCAGGAGGTTAGGGATGGAAAAGTCAAGCCAGGCATCTCCCATTCCCACAGGCCACTGCCCTGTCCAAGTGTCGCAACTTCCTCCCTGATATTGGGGATTGTCCCAAGATGTCATGGGGTGTGCATGCTGGAGTGAAAGGTTTCAGAGGTCACTAGGTGAGAGGGGAAGGGGGAGGCTAGGAAGGCCCCAAAATATCTGCTGAGACTCTGTCTAAGGGAAGCCGAAGGGCAGCTGGGCAGCAGGAGGTGTAACCGTATGTGAGCTGAGGCTCCAAGCCCCCAGCATATGTTACATTGTCCCACTGGATTTCACTTCAGGACACAAAATCAAAGATCAAATTATTAAGAAGTTTAAGATGGCAAACATGGAGCATCAAACCCCCAAGTATCGTGCCCTTATGAGCATGGAGAAATATATGACTGTGCTCGCATCATACCCAAGAAGCTGCCTCTAAATCTACCCCAATTCTCCTACTCCCCCAGTCCCACCTGTATCAATAAATAGCACCACAATTTTCCTGTTAGTCAGTTTTTAGCTCCGAGACTCATCCTTAATTTCTTTCCTAACAGCCCATATCTGTTACATAAGGAACTCCTCTCAGCACTGTTTCTAAATCATAAATCCAATATAGCTACTTTTCGCCACCTCCTGGATTATCACAACCTTTTAATGATTTTTCCTGCTTCGTTCTTGCCTACCTACAGCCTCTTCTCCACACAGCAGCCCCAGTGATCTTTTAAAAATGTAAATCAGAACACTTCACATCTCTGGTCAAAATCTTCCAATGGCTTCACACCATGCTTAGAATAAAATTCTTGTCATGGCTTACAAGTCCCTACCTGATATGGTCCTTTGCCTATCTTGTCTTATCTCAAATTCCTTAAATATTGAGATTTTTATACTTAATCTTTTATCTCACTAAAAATGCTCCTCCCCAGAATTTTCTTCTCAGATGCCATTCCCTCAGGGAAATGCTTCCTCATCATCCTATCTAAAATGGAAATTTGCATTGCTTTCTTTCTTCTCAGCTTTATTTTTCTTCCTCATATTTAGAATAAGTTTTTAATTATAATTTATTTGTTTATATATTTATTATCTATAACTCCAAGTAGAATACGAGTTCTAAGAAGTCAGAAGTTTGGTTGTCTTGTTAACTCCTTTTTCTCCACTGTCACTTAGTAGGGAGTTATGAAATTGTTGTTGAATAAAGTAATACATGAGTATGGCTGTGTATTTACCTTACAATGACTGAAATCACCAAATTTGACTGATTATATCCAGAAGTGACTAGATTAAATTTATGAAGACAAGGGCTTGGAATTAGAAATTAAACTCAGTTCTACAAAGTCATATATTTATCCTCCTGAATCTTCACTATTTAGTTTATCAACACCCATAGAAACTCCTATAACTACTGCTTCAGGAACCTTCCACTGAACGGTGATTTAAATTAAATGTGACAGCTTGTATTAGTTTTCTATTGCTGCTGTAACAAATTACCACAAACTCAGTGGTTTCAACCAACACGAATTTATTACTTCATAATCTGGAGATCCAAAGTCTGAAATGGGTCCCAGTGGACTAAGATCAAGGTGTCATCAGGGCTGCATTCCTTCTGCAGGATCAAGAGAGAATGTTTCCTTGCTTTTCCTTGCTTCTTGCTAACCGCCCCCTTCCTCTGTCTTCAAAGCCAGCAACAGCGGGTCAAATCTTTCTCAAGGCCCAGTTCTCTGACCTACCTTTCTGCCTTTGTCTTCCACTTTTGAAAAGTCGGGAGAGTCTGCCTGGATTATCCCAGATAATCTCCCATCTCGAGGTTTTAATGTTAACCACATTTGCAAAGTCCCTTTTGCCATGTAAGGTGACATATTTACAGGTTCCAGGGAGTAGACGTGGACATCTTGGGCAACCATTATTCTGCCTACCACAGGTAGTAACTAGTGTGAGTGCCTGAAGATTCTTATCTGTAAAATAATTTTTAAAAGCCCTAGAGATGGTGTTACTATCTCAAATGACCGCAGCAGTTACGCAGCTGAGTGAAGCCCACCAAGCGTGCATCTTGGTGCACATGAGAGCACATGTCCTGACTAAGGGGTCAGCGGCATTTTAGCTCCAATCAAATACCGCTATGCAGAGATGTGGGCCCTGTATGGTCAGTTCTTCCCCTTTTCAAGAAAACCTGAAAACTCAAATCTGTATGCAAAATCACCTAATTTTCAAAATGTTAGCAACAAAGTACCTCATGTTTTAAACACTATGCATGCCCTAACCAAACATGGCTGTAAGCTGACTCTGGAGCCTGTGTGCCACCTTACCCCTGGATGCCTACTTAGTGAGCTGTGTTCCAGGTGTTGGGAGCTAACTTTATAAAACTTTAATTTATCAACCAATGAACATCATTTGTGGCACACTATTACTCAGAGTTAATCCAGACACTGTAATATGGAATGAATATGTATTGCTAAACAGACATTTCATTTTAAATGATCTTGTAAGTCTCTATTTACTCACTAAAGAATATCTAATGAATGCCTATTTATTGAACAAGTCATTCTGTGAGGCACTGTGGAGAATACAAAGATAAATCAGGCATGGTCCCTTTCTTCAAGGAACCTCTTAAAATTTTGATAAAGACTATTGGACATTAGTGAAAAAGAGGTCACTTCTTTTAAGGAAAATTAAGCACATCTTCATAAATAGAGTATATTTAAGTTGGGTTTTAAGGATACTAAATACTCATTCCTCTTTTGCTTGTTTTTTTTTTTTTTTTGTCCTTTGTAAACCTTGACAGTTGTCACTTGCCATAGGTTTATGGCTACATAATTATGTCTAGATAATTTATTATTGAAAGCAATCTTTAAAAGATGTACTAACAATGAAAAAATGAATACTGATTGAAGAAATTAATCTTAATCCACATTTTCTTCAAGCAGTTTTAGAAATACCTGGATAAATGGAAAATATAATGTATTGTCTTAGTATTTGAACCAAAGTAAAAGTTAAAATAAGTGTTAGTGCAATGAGAAATGTTAAATGTGATGGGCAAACCAGCTGAACAAACAGGCTGGGAATTTGTTTTATGAAACTCACCTTACAGAATTTCACCCAATAAAACACATGGGCATAGAGTATTACATTTTTCTTCTGTGCCTATGTATCATCACAAAAGGCCCTTTTTAATGATATTCTGGGTGCACATTTGGTCCCATTTGGACACAATTTATGAACACTCACTTTCTTATTTGAATTACACCTTTTGACAAAATGGGCAACAATCCAAGTAAGGCAACATGGTTAACTGTTAGTCAAGTACATATAGACCTAAATTTAATACAAAACATCTCAAATCCACCAGATCTCAGCATATTGTGGAATTGTAACCTTTATTTGGTTGTCCTCAATATTATTCCATGTGGAGAGCCGCTTCCCGGGTTGGGGCCTAGTGGACGGGCCGCGACCTGCTCTAGAGTTAGGGCCTGTTGGACACGCCGAGACCTGCTCTCGAGTTACCCCCGCCCATCGAGTGAGCCAAGATGGCGCCTGCATCCCGTTTCCGCATATGACGCTTAGGGCGGCGGCTGCCTGCTAGCCTATTGTACACGCTTACGTAGTGCCTGCACATTGGTTGTAACTATCGTATATAAGAAAGTGCCCGCGCTAGCCTCGGAGAGACAGCCCACAGGGAGCCGTGCCTGACGGCCGCATAGAGGTTGTTCTCCCACGGGGTGTAAGGCCTCGCGTGGAATATGTAACAGAGAAAGTTTTCTTCCTGGCTCCAGTAAAAGGCTTGCATTTACTACCGCTGTGTGCCTCAAGTGTTGGTTTGTCTGTGTCTCTCCCTCTTTCCCTCTGTTCTCCTTGCCGGCCGAGGACAGGACGCGTGGGACCGAGCGAGAGGGCGCCGGACAAGTGGTGGCCCGTACGGGGCTTCGAACACTCGACCAAGCTCTGACCAGCTGAGCTGGTGGTGGACAGCGGACTTCCTGCGCCCGGCCAGCGCGAGAAGGTGAGTGCTTCTTTTACGTGAGAGTCAGGGCCCGTGGATTCTCAGGCGGTCCCGGGGACTCGGAAGAGCTCTCCGAGTGGTTGAAAGTACAGTGCCGACTGCAAGCATGGGGCAGTCTGAAAGTTTATCTTTGTTAGCTAAAAGTACAGTGCCGACTGCAAGCATGGGGCAGTCTGAAAGTTTACCCTTGTTAGCTCCTTTAAAAGCCCTCCTGAAGCAGAGGGGTATTTCAGTTAGGAAAAGCTCCCTACAGAAGTTTCTTAATGATGTTGAAATTTTTGCCCCCTGGTTTCCCTCCTCCGGCAGCCTCGGTCTGCCTTCTTGGCTGAAGTTTGGTCACGATATAGATTGGGCGCGTCGGACTAACGTTTGTCTGAATCCACCTTTAGTCCCTATATGGGAGACCGTCCGCGCGGTCCTTGAGCTGGAGTCAGCTACAGGCCTAAGTCCGTCCTCCGCCTTGCAAGAAGCACGGTGTGCGCTCCAGGAAACCCAGTCAGTTTCGTCAGCGGACGGCTCCTGTAAGGGCAAACCGCCGGAGTCCAGTGACTCTGACTCAGAGTCAGATAGCGATACTGACGAGAAGGCGGAAGCATCCCCGCTTATTGAGTGGGAGGGGCCTCCCGCCACACCCGTGCGGCCTTCCGCCCCGCCAATGTCTACCGCTGCACCCCCAGGGACACCCCAGCTCCCAACTAACGCCCTGGGCGGTCCCACCAAAGGACCTTGCAGAGAGCTCCCTCTAGTGGCCATGCCCTGTAAATGTAATTATCCTTTGCTGCCAGACCCGGAAGCCCCGATGGGTCGGTCAGGGGAGGGGCAACCTTTGCCGCACCCCCCGCCCGAATATACAGGCCCTCAGGACCCCCCTCCTTTGTTTTTAATGCCATTGATCTGTTCCCACCTCCTAATCCAAAACCTATGGGTTATCCAGGCAGCCTAAATACACAAAATTATTATATGTGTCCAGCTTCAAATCCTGGAAAATCATACTGCAATTCCCCCTATGAGTACTACTGTGCATACTGGGGGTGTGAAACATTAGCCACTGGCTGGAAACCTTCTGTCCCTGACAAATTTCTAAAGCTTACAGTAATCCCTTATACTTGCCTAAACTCAGGCAATCGCTATTACGACAGGTACCTTTGTCCTAAAAGGCTAATGCTCACCGTACAAAACCCTACCGATACGTCTCGGCTCATGGGTCGAACCTGGGGTTTCCGAATTTATCTAGCGGGGTCCGATCCGGGATCCCTTATTCTTATAAAAAAGGAAGCAGCTCAACATTCATCTTCGGGCATTGGCCCCAATAAAGTCATTAACCCCCTTTTTCCACAGCTCTCCAGCCGCACCTTAGCTTCAACCAGCCGCACCTCAGCTGCAAACAACGCATCGCCAACACCACCACCCAAACCTTCTCTGCCCCCCTCTCATTATTCCTCTCCCCTCCTCAGCCTTATCCAGGCAGCCTTCACCTCACTAAATGTCTCCTACCCCAATTTTACTTCCTCCTGTTGGCTCTGCCTCTCCACCACTTCCTCACTGTATGAGCCCATCGCCTCCAACTTCTCCTTTTCAGAAAGTGCAGGAGACAACCCCTCGGAGTGCAATTGGAATACCTCTACTGTCCCCCTAACTTTCCATTCAGTCTCCTATACAGGAAAGTGCATCCGCCCTCGTTCAAGTAACTCTCCCAATCTCACAGCCTGTGCCAGCTATTCGTCTCCCAGTAGCTCTGCCAAGTTTCTTATTCCCCACAACTCCTCCCAATGGCTCTGCTCCTCTACAGGACTTACCCCCTGTCTCAGCACGAATGTCATCAATGAATATAATGAAACTTGCCTCCTGATTGTCCTTATCCCTAGGGTCCTATACCACAGTGAGGAAGACTTCTTCCTCCGCCTGGAAACAACTGCAGTTCCTGCCAAGCTGCAAAAGCGAGAACCCATCACCGCCCTCACGGTTGCCACCCTCCTAGGTCTTGCAGGCGCTGGTACCGGGATTGCTGCATTAGCCAGTCACAGTCTCGCCCTAACTCATCTCCGGGCTGCTGTCGACGAGGACATCCGTCACCTACAAGACGCTATTTCTCATCTTAAAAATTCTGTCAACTCCCTCTCTGAGGTGGTGCTCCAAAACCGCCGAGGTCTCGACCTTCTGCTCCTCAAAGAGGGAGGCCTCTGTGCCGCCCTAGGGGAAGAGTGTTGTGTGTATGCCAATACCACAGGTCTTGCAGAGAACAGTCTAAAGAAGGTCCGGGAAGAACTGGAAAAACGTAAAAGAGATCGTGAGGCTGCCAGTTATTGGTCCAGTTTCTTCGCTCCCGTCCTCCCATATATCCTTCCCTTTCTTGGCCCCCTAATAATAATTATTCTAGCTCTTGCTTTAGGACCATGCATCATTCGCAGAATCGTCCAACTTGTGAGGAAGCAGACCGGTGCTATCTTTTACCAGCAACTCGCCACCTCTGATGACCACTGCTCCGGAGGACCAGCCAATCCTCCGCGACCCCGTCGCCATCGGTCGGCTCGACGGCCACGAGGCTTTTCTCGGTCGCAAAAGCATCGCACCGACGCCGCGCTCCGGCTTCTCTGAACTGTTGGACTTTGAACCTTCCTCTGCCTGTGACTCCTTCACCTAGCCCGCAGCAGCTAAGCCATCGACAATCGACAAAACGCCTTGTCACTGCTGAGCCCCCGACTCGCTGAACTATCGTTGATTCCCTTTACTCCTCCCTCATATTGAACAGCAGGCTCTCGACTGATCGATCCCCTTCGGGGTGGGGCACTCTGGGGCAGGGTTCGCGGCAGAGTCCATAGCCATATCCCGGATTTAGCTGATAGTTCCAGCAGTCTCAAATTTTGTCTCAGGCGAGTCTCGTAGGCGGGAGCCCGGTGACGGCCGCACGGGGCTCTGGCCATTGCACAGAGACGCCTAGTGACGCCTTTGACGCTGGATGCCACTCTCCTGTCCCAACTATCACTACCCAGTTACAAGGCAAAGTCCGGTAGGGAGAGTCACGTCGTTTCCAGCTCACGGGCTCTCCGGTCTCTATATGAGGTAAGCATTCTGGTCGGTGCCAGAGGTTCTGCCGTGAAATGGCAGGGGCCTAGTCCAGACTCCCCAAAGCACCAAAACATGTAGTGGGTCACTCAAGCCCACGGGAGTACACTCATCAATGGAGACACTGGGTGAAATATATAAAAAAGGGGGAGATGTGGAGAGCCGCTTCCCGGGTTGGGGCCTAGTGGACGGGCCGCGACCTGCTCTAGAGTTAGGGCCTGTTGGACACGCCGAGACCTGCTCTCGAGTTACCCCCGCCCATCGAGTGAGCCAAGATGGCGCCTGCATCCCGTTTCCGCATATGACGCTTAGGGCGGCGGCTGCCTGCTAGCCTATTGTACACGCTTACGTAGTGCCTGCACATTGGTTGTAACTATCGTATATAAGAAAGTGCCCGCGCTAGCCTCGGAGAGACAGCCCACAGGGAGCCGTGCCTGACGGCCGCATAGAGGTTGTTCTCCCACGGGGTGTAAGGCCTCGCGTGGAATATGTAACAGAGAAAGTTTTCTTCCTGGCTCCAGTAAAAGGCTTGCATTTACTACCGCTGTGTGCCTCAAGTGTTGGTTTGTCTGTGTCTCTCCCTCTTTCCCTCTGTTCTCCTTGCCGGCCGAGGACAGGACGCGTGGGACCGAGCGAGAGGGCGCCGGACAATTCCATATCCTGTTTAAATGTACTTCAAAAATAAAAACATTTGGGCACACCTAAAAAGAAATTCAAGTTACAAAACAGCAACACAACAAAAATCTTGGACTCCATGTTAATCATAGACAAATTAATAAAGCAGGAGTTAGTAAAGCATTGTTTCTTTAACTGTTGGTTCCTCACTCTAAAAGAGAATCCCCAAAAGCCTGAGTGCTGCCACTTTCCCCAGCTCAGAGGAAAATTTGGCCAGAAATGAAGCAGTACTGGGCAAAATCAATTAATCCATTGCAACTTCACCAAACGACATTCAAGTGATTTTTTTCTCTCTTTCTTATTTTTTCATCAAATTCCCAAGGCATCTGTGACTGAATTTAGATAATAATCACTGGTCATCAAAGTCTGGAAATTTAGCCCTTTGGGGCAGTAATCAACACAACTAAGATTATAAAGCCATATAAGTAACTCTAAAGTGTGACGCTATTATTTCCAATAGCACAATACTTTCCCTCTGAAAGAATTCAGATGTCCAGCACCAAATGCTCACTGGACAAAATTTGTACTATTTCTTATTTCCAGTTTAGTCTGCATTTTATCACACACAGGTGTGGTTGTGGTGATCTTAATAGAACTGTTCTGCATTTTTTTTTTTTTTGATCCCAAAAGAATTCAAGTAAAGTTGTTTTTCTTTTGTCTCTAATAATAAGTTGAATATTTTAAACAGATGAATATTCGTGTATTGCTTGTTCCAATGGTATTTGCTGTTTTCAAAAAATAATGATACCTATTTAGCATTTATCAACCCTCACATATTTCATTCAAGTGGACTATAGTCATTTTGAAGTCACAGATCTACTGCAGAGGCAGGATTTAGCCAACTTACCAACCCATAGTTTGCAGACTTTCCTGTTGCACACTAGCGTAGACAATCTCTTTGAAGTCAGAATCCCTAGGGACAAGTTTGAGAGGGTGCTGAGTTGCTTCGAGTAGTATAGTATTTAACACCAGAAAAAAATCCATTGTGAAGGAGCTGGCAGCTCTGTACTGCTGTTTTCTGAGACTGGGATGCTTTTTTCTGAGAGAGTAGAATTTCAATAAAAGGACAGAATAACAATGTACTGTATTGATTTAATGTGGAAGACAACAGTGATTCGTGCAAATTTTTTTGTTTGCTTGTTGATCCTTTACACTTGAGCACTGTTCCCATATTTTTTTCCACTGTGAGCCCAGACTTGGATTAAATCACATGGGAGGTAAGTTCTCATTTTAATTTCAGGTTGTTTTTGAAAGCACTCATTCAAATGACACAGGCTTATCAAACTTCTGCTTGTAAGTGCTCTCACAGGTCTGGTCAGTCAATTTTCATTGTTTCAGGGATCCAAGCATCACTGCTCGGTGGCAGATACATGAGACATTTTTAATCTATCCTTGCTTGCATAGAGTTCACCGATCTCACATTTTAATGGAAAAAAAAAAAAAAAAAAAAAAAAACTTAAGTAATGTCCCAGTACAATAGCACAAACATACACACACAGATTTTTTATAAAGTGTAAGTAGATCAAAAGTTGAGGCCTCAAAAACTCAGTAATCAATTTAATATAAAATGACATGCAATTTATTTCGATCAATTGGCCTTGTTTCCCTTTCTTATTTCACTTTTTGTTTTAAAGAGCTTTTCAAGGAAGTGCTTGTTAAAGGAGTCTTTTGGCAGGCTGTTCCCCCAAACTATGGGAAGAAGTGGGAAGTAAAATGGAGATGGCAGAAGCCGAATGATGCCTTTAAATTGACTGACAACATCATTCCCTATTATTATTACCTTGTAGACTGCCAAAGAACGAATGTACTTCAGACATCTAATGTAATTAATTCAGGACCACAAATCTGAATCGCAAATCTATGTGTGGATTCAGTAGGAAAAAGGAAAATACGGTCCGGAGAAGAAAAAAAAACATCTTTTTGCAAAGCTACTTTTAACTTTAAACAGGGTATAAATTAAACATTCTTTGATAATAATATGCAATGACAGCATAATCATATGC
>NC_051311.1:78460724-78613224 GCF_015220235.1 Choloepus didactylus
CTGCTCTTCTAATTCTTACAACACAAACATAAGCCTCTAGTACAGTGACATTCACCACTTGCATACTCAGATGGTAGTATTTGAATTTAATGCCTTATGTAGAAAAATATTCATCTCAATGAGAGATAAAGTTATGATGCTATTTTCTGAAGGAAATGTTTTATTTATTTATTTATTATTTCATTTTCTGCAGCATGGGTTGTTAGTTATTCATTCAACAAATAATCATTCAGTACACTGTCCTTGGTGCATATGATGCATCAAAGCACAAAAAAAAGATCTTCACACTCATGCAGGTACATGGAAATGAGCAGAAACAAACAGTAAACTATAAACCTAATATGTAAATTGTATTGTATCTTAGAAGGTGATTGTGCCAAGGTAAAAGAGAAAATAGAGCAGGGAAAAGGCAGGCAGCAATGTGGGAGTCTGTAATGGGGTTGAGGTGGGAATAGTATTAAAATAAGAAAGTAAAATTTGAGCAAAGCCTTGAAGCAAGTGAGGAAGTTAGGCAAATGGAAATCTGGTGGAAAAGCATTCTAGGCAAAAAGAACACCATTGGAGGGTTTTGAACAGAGGGGAAAGAGAATCTGACATATTTTTAAAGGCTCAGGCAAGCTGCTGGGTTGAAAAGAGACTATGGGTACAAGAGTAGAAGTGGAGAACTCTATTACAATCTTCCTGCAGTTATACAGGTAAGACATGATGGTGACTAGGACCTGGGTGATAGCAGTTTGAATATACTTTAAAGCTAAACTTCTATGTTTGGCTGACAGAAAGAATGTGGGGCGTGAGGAGAAAAAATGTCAAGTATGGCTCCAAAGGTTTTTGGCTTGAGTGACTGGAAGGACTGAGTTAGCATGAACTGTGATGGGAAAGACTGTGGATGAAGCATTCCAGATTATTTGAAATTTCCATTTGTGAATTTCCATTGTGAATTCCATTAAAGGAAACCATCTAAATCTTCATATCTTCAACATCAGCAATTTCTCTTTTTATTTGCATGTCATACAAACCATTCTTCTTATTTCCTTCCTAAATTAAAAAATGTATTGCTATATGAGACTAAAAATGTTTATTTTAATTAGCTTTGGTGCCAAAAATTATTTTATTAAATTAATTCTTATGGATTATGCCATATATAAAAAAGAATATTTAAATGTATGCATCCAGTTTGAAGAATAAGCAACTATTCTCTCATCACCTAGGTTAAGAAAGTTCTATTGATAAATTTGAGTATTCCATTATGTCCTTCTCAATAATTTCCTATTCCTTCCCCACAGAGATAACCCAAATCCTGAATTTTGTGTTGATTCTCTCTTTGCTTTATTTTTAAAGTAGTTTTAGCAATGCAGTGGATGTTTTTCTGTGCCACCCAAATAAACCTTTCAGGGCAGAGGCACTCAGTCCTCTGCTTCTGGTTGTGTCAGGTGATGACAGCTCACATCTGTATAGGAAGTGCTGGGTCAGCCAAGGGAGAAAAGGAACATAAACCATACGAAGCTATAGAACTTTGACAGCATGTATAGGAAGGAGGCAGGAAAGTATTAAGGATACTGGATCATGAGAATAATGACTCATGAGGAGTAATTGGATAAGAAAGGGTTTATCAATATGAGAGAACTTACTTACGATACAGGAAATAACATCCTGACAAGGAATTCAGAAGATGCGGCCATTTTTGGAAACCTGGAACAAGTGATGGTCCACAGTAACTGATGTAGAAATGTCAGAAGTGCCATGGCAGATGGTGGAGGAAGAGACCAAAAGACTCATGGAAGAGGACATGCCAGGGTGGAAAGACTGTGTAAAGCTGGAAATCCCCACCTTACAAAGGAGGGTTTGGTAAGCATTCCATATACCGAAGCTAAAGGAATGTGCTTATAAGAGGGGTAAAAGAATTGTTAAGAAGCATTTGGTGGATGTCCTCTGGAGGCCAGGGTTAATGGTAGAAGATGCTATTACAGGACTTGACTTAATGATAACAGTGGGAACAATAAGCACTTAGTTGTCAAAAACAAGCTGGTGCAATTATTGCAATGTGTAGCAAAGTTGGGGCAAATGGAAAAGCCTGATCTGCAAAAAAGCACAGCATTCATAAAGGCAAGATGGATGAATAGCCCATAAAAATCATAATTAATTTACATAACCCAAAGAAATCAAGAATAGACGATCAGGAGGTTGAAGACCTGCAATTAAATGGAACAATCTTTTGCCCAATTTCCAAACTTTAACAGAGTCTCATTCCTGGAACCCAATAACTGAAGAAAAGGAACTAGCAACCCTATGGCCCATGTATATGGAAATGATACCATAAATTTTTTCACGAGGGACCCACAGCCCTCGGGTAACAGTAGGTGAGAAAAACTGGAAAACAAAACATTTTGAGGACATTGGAAACAGGGTCTGAGGAGGCATTGATTTCCAGGGATCTAAAATGTCACAATGGGTCCCCTGTTAGAATGGGAGCATAAGTACATCAGCTAATGCATGGGTTCTGGTCTATGTCTGGCTCGTTTAGGTTGATGAATCCACCCCATGTTCATTCCCCAATTCTTCAAGTATATAACTGGCATGGATGTACTTAATAGTTGTTAGAACCCACACATTGGGTACTTGGCTTGTATGAGAGATATGGGCTATCATAGTGGGAAAGACCAAGTAGAAATATTTTTACCTCACCCTCTTGGCCAAGATAATAAACCAAAAGCATACTGCATTCTGGCAAAGATTGGTGACATCTATAAAGATAAAAAGAGGTGGTGGTCCCAAGAATACCTCATTTAATTCACCAGTCTTACTTCTACAATAACTAGTTAGATACTGGCAGATGACAAGGATGACTGCAAATGGAAATGCAGTTACTGGGCCAAATGGGGTCTTTTTGTAGCCCCAATAATAGCTGCTGTGTATGGTATTTGCTAGCACAGAATAATGCAGCCTCAGATACATGTTATGCAGCCACTGATTTGCCTAATGTGTTCTTTTCCATCACCTTCAAAACAGAGGATGGTAACCAGTTTGCGTTTATGTAAGATGGACAATTGTGTCTATTTACAGTCTTGCTCCAAGGTCTGTTAACATTTTAAAACTGTTATCAAATAATTGACAGGAGCAGAACAGTCTATTATTCTACAGAGCATCACACTAGTCCACTATATCAAAGATTTGATGATCAAGAAGTGGTGAATAAACTGGGGGACCCTGGATTTTCAAAGGGTAGGAGATAAACCTCACAAGGAGGCAGACTTAGTTTGCCAGGGATGCTGTAAAAAAAGTACCGCAGACTAGTGGACTTAAGCAACAGGAACTTATATCTTACAATTTGGGAGTCTAGAAGTCCAAAATCAAGGTGTTGACAGGATTATGGTTTCTCTGAAGTCTGCAGCATTCTAGTAGTGACTTTCTAACAATCCATAACTTAATCTCTGCCTCTATCACATGGCTATCTTTCTCCTTGTCTGTCTCCTACTGTCTTCTCCTGTCTCCTCCTCACTGTGCACAAATTTCTTCTGCTTATAAGGACTCTAGTCATATTGGATTAAGGCTCACCTTGATTCAGTTTGGCCTCATTTTAACTAATAGGATCTTCATAGATCTTATTCATAAATGAATTCATTCATAGGACCTAGGTTTAGGACTTGAACTCAAATTTTTAGGGGCATGTTTCAATCCATAGCAGTGGTCCATGATATCAATGAGGTCATTAGGGATCCATGGTCTACAGCAAGCTAGGACATTCCCTCTAATAATTTTCATTGCTAAGAAGGAAGTACAATGCTTGATAGGCTTCTTTGGTATTAGAAGACAGCATATCCCACATTTGGGTATACTGCTCCAACCCATATACTTAGTGGCACAGAATATTGCCTGCTTTAAGTGGGGCACAGAACAAGAAAGTACTCTACATCACATCCAGGCTGTGGTCAAGCAGCCCAGATGCATGGGTCAAATGATCATTTTATTACTGAGTTATCTGTATGGGAAAATATACCACATAGGGTTTATGTAATTCCTAATAGGAGAATCACTATTGAGACCCCTAGGGTCTGGAACAAGGGAATGCCATCTGCATCAGAGAACTATACACTGTTTGAAAAATGTCTTCTGGCATGCAATTGGTCCCAGTAAAGATGGAGCACTTGACCAGAGTCAAGTCAAAACTGCCACTAAAGAACTGGGGTTCTATCAGATCCACAATGTAATGAGATCCAGTAGAATGACAGCAATCCATTTGAAGTTGGAAGTGGTACATTAGGGGTTATGCACAGTGGGGTCAGAAAGATGAATGACTAGATGGCCAAAATGCCTATATCATCATCACCTTTGCACAAACACCTCTCCTTCAGTTCACATCTATAAGCATATGGGAGAAGGAGGCGTTCCTTATTACTAAGTGATGGAGGTGGAGAAAGGCCAAGCTTGTCATGAATGTGCGTATAAACTGAAAATGGATTTCCCATGAACTGCAGCCCACTTACTGGTGACTTGAAAGACAGTACTGATGAGAAATCACCACTGGAAAGAGCTTTGATCAGTGACTCTGGTAATCTACTTGTGTGGAGAGAGAAGTCAGCTCAGAAGAAAATATTCATGAAATTAAAAGCAGGGGTAAATGACATGCCTAGTTATCCAAGGGCCTGGAAGGAGAAAAAATAGAAAATTGGGGACATGAAGGACTAAGGAAGAAACATGTGGATAAAACTATGGGAATGGGCACACTATGTAAAAATCTTGGTAGCACATGTTAATGCCCACCAGAGAGTATCTGTCACAGAAGAGACACTAAACAATCAAATAGACAAAATTACTCCCTAGCTGATAATAGCTGGTCTGTCATTGACATCCCCAGTGCTGATACAATAGGCTTAAGAATGGAGTGGCCCTGGAGGTAGGGATAGAGGTTAAGCTTGGGTCAGTAGTATGGGTTTGACTTACCAAGGTTGATCTAGTTTCTGAAGCTGCTGAATATAATGAATTCCAATAGTGAGCCCCTGATATGACACCTTCCCTCAAGGAAATCAACCAGCCACTTGGTGGCAAGTTAATTACAGTGGAATATTTCCAACCTGGAACAGAGAGTGATTTATTTAGATTGGAATTGATAATATGAATATATGCATATGCATATGAGTTTGCCTTCCCTGTAATGTCCATCCCTATTATATAAGGGCTTATATCAATGACATGGAATTTCACATATCTTTTTGGACAAGGGGACCCACTTAAAAGCAAAGAAGTTATGACAGTGGCACATCACCATGTTATCCAATGGTCCTATCATATACTATACTACCTAGAAACAGTCAACCTGATAGAGCGATGGTAAATCCTTTGAAGGGGCAGCTAAGATACTGTTTTGGAGATGAAACCCTGCAAGGATGGAGAATCATCCTCCAAAATATGGCATACTCCCTAAATTAATGATATTTATATGGTGTGGTATCCCAGTATATGTAAAACTTCTCTTACATGATGGATGCAAGGAAGAATGCACTTGGTACCCAAGTGATCCACTGGGAGGCTCTTCTGGCACATCCTTGCTCACTTTTGTTGGTAAGTGGACAAGTGCAGTAGCCACAGCCTGAGAGGGGCATTATGACCAGAGTCTCAGACCGCTCAGGGTTGAAAGTCAGGGCTACCTCATAAGGTATGCCACCTAGACCAGCAGAGGTCCTAGATGAGGGGGATCTAGAACAGATAGAAGGGGCAAAAGGCCGTAAGTATGAATTGCATCCCACTAACCACCATCTTAAGTTTCCTCAGGAAAGAAACAAACAGAATTCTAGAGAAGATGTTTCCAGATGATGTGAACTTACTGTACAAAACAACTGGGTGAGAGTGATGCAAGGGGTAGCTTATGGTGTGCTGAATGCTCTGATACATCACCTCTTCAGGACTGAGGAACTAATTCCCCCTGCAGCGGGGAGCCTTGACCGCTGCCTTACAGCTGTGTAGCTTTCTCAGGAATTACCCTTGGCTGATGGAAGCTGCCTCACACAAGTTTGCACCCCAAAATCCTGCTTCCAATGACTGGACCATTCAATTTGGGGGGATAAAAGGCTTAACCCACCTGCCTCAATTCAGGACCATTCTGCATGGCCATCTTAGCTCTAAGGCTCCCCTTAAAATTGACGTTTCAACTTCCCCATCTCCCCACTCATACTTGTCTCACTCCTTTACAAGTGTTGTCTCTGGAAGTACTTTCCAATAAACTTCCTGCATACATCCTCCTCAGAGTCTGTTTCCTCAGGAACTCAACCAAAGATGCCACCAATAACTGCATTCCTAGACAGCAAATCATTTAGCTATGCTTGAGTTTGGACTTAATATATATGGATTCTTACATTTTGTATTCTTTTGTGCCTTGCTTCTGTGCCCCGAATGACTTTATACTTGGGGGACATAGAGTGAAAAAAATGAGACTGAATATATGTGGACCATCTCAGTTAATGATAGCCAGGATTTAAATTTTGCAACTCATGTGACTGCCTAAAGGATATGTAACAGGCCTCTATCTGTTTGTGCCGCTGCATGTCCTAATTATTGGTCATTGAACCAATGAACCGCTGTATGATTCCGAACTTGTCTCAGTAATAGCAAACTCAGCAGGACTCTAATTTATCTTAGACCTTGTATACTTTTATAAATTCCCTGAAATAGAGTGGCAAGGAAGTCAACCAAGGGGTCAAAACCTCAGGCATCCCTGATGCTGAGGAAAAGTTTACAGTCGAGTTTTTCATGATGTCCTTCCAAGTACATGCATAAAGGCAGAATTTCTAAGTCTTCAGGTATGTGCATGTTTGTCTTTACAGGTACTACCAAACTTTTCCAAAGTGAATGTACTGATTTGCATTTTCCCCTGAAGTGGATGAGACTTTTGCTTCACAAATTTGCCAAATCTGGGATCATCAGATTTCTTACATCTTGCCAATTGAATGATATGCAGGACTATCTTACCATAATTTTAATTTGCGTTGCTCATATATGTAATGAAGTTCAACAGCTTTTCATATGTTGATAGACTACTATGTTATCTCAGTGTGAAATGTCTATTCATATTTTTTGCTCATTTCTCTATAGGATTATTTGTCTGTCTTGATTTTTAGAAATTCTTTGTATCATATGAATTTTAGTCTTTTGTCAGTTTACATAGCAAATAATATTCAACTAGTTTATTACTTATCTCATTCCTCTTTTATATAGTAGTTATTTTAAACAGAAGTTCTTAGTTTTAGTGTAGTAGAATTTTTCAGCCCTGTACTTTGTGGTTTGTGCTTTGGGGGGTCATGTTCAATCAACACTTCTCTACTCTAAAGATAAAAAGATATTCTTATTTGGATTTAGAGAAGGCTAAATTCAATTTGCAAAGGCTTTGTTTAGGGATTTACACCTAAATTCATGAATGTGAAGGCCTATAGTTTTATTAATGTACTATTCTTGCCTGGTTTGACCATCCAGATAATGCCAGCCTCATAAAAAGAGAGGAGAATGTTTCCCGTTATTCTGTGGGGAATATGGAAATATCTCTTCTTTGTATGCTTATATATACAAATATAAATATAAGCATAAACAAATATATACTATTTTTAAAATATTAATTCAATATCTCTGTTTTTTTATTACCATATTATTAAGGCTTTCTACTTGCCTTGAGTCATTCTGACAAGTTTCACATTTCCAAGGATTTACACACTTCATGTAAATTTTCAAATGTGTGGTGATGATTTTATATATAATATAGTCTCTTAGATCTTTTAATTCTTGGACTTTGCATGTAAGGATAGCTGTGAAGATCTAGTATTTACTATCAAAGCCCCTTACTCAAAGTTTTTACTTAATAAAATTTGTGATCAAGGTAAATGTGTTTCATTAACCTAATTAACAATATACTTAAAAAGAAACCTAGAAAAACATTAATAATTTACCCAGTGATAACTGATAACTTTATGTGAATATCAGCCCAATATTGTTTTTCAGATATATACCACACACTTCTATCCCTGGAATAAAAGATATTCAAGAAAATGAAAAGAATTTTACAGAACAATGTTGTCAGGTGCCAATGTCTCCTACTAGGGGCAGGAAAAAAAGAGAGAAGAGGCTTTTCCTAAATTCTGATGACTTTTATAATAAATATGCTTATTAGATACACAAATATGTGCAAATATGTGCAAGAAGTTCTATGGCTTTCTCAATTTTATAAAAGGCTGTTTGTATCACTTTCTTCTCATACAAGGCACAGGCAAATTTCTCTGAGTCCAGACTAAAACATTTGCCATTCCACTGGAGTCCCAGAAGATATCTATTCTGAGACATGAATGAGATCTTAGAAGATTCGTTCTGATTTATTTTTCAAATGTCAATTACTAGTGGTAAACCAATTTTATTTCAATTCTCAGTGGAACAGAAACAAATGAAATACATTTAACTAAAGAAATTTTGGTACATATATTTCTAACAAGAGAGGAAATACTGAATGGAGAATGTACTTACAAATTGCATGGCACTGCTTCTTTCCATGCCGTTTAGAGCTGGTTGATTTCACCATTTATATTACATATATATTAAAAGAGGGACATTGAGTTTTTTGATGTATGAGAATATAAATGTATTGTGTAAGGAAATTGTGTTAGTAGCTTGTAAACACATATTCTTGGCCATTCATGTTTCTTCACTTGCCTTTCATTTGCTGTTTATATAACAATAATAGGCAATAATGTTCTTTAAAAGACTGGATATATTATATGGCATAATTACTAGAAGAGCGTGAAGTCAATGCATGGTTCTTTTAAATGTATTTTTTTAGAAGAAAATGGGTTTGAAAAATCTTAGTTGGATAAATTTATGGTTGACATTCAGTTCTCACACCTAGTAAAATCATAATACCAAGGGACTGACACAATCTGTATCCATACATACAAATTAATCTCTCATGAGTTTCCATTAAACTCTTTTGGAATGGATGTGTGGTAACTGGGTGAAATGTTTTCCAGTTCTATTTTTTTAACTTACATATCGCATATTTACTTTGAAAGGGCCATTTCTACTCTCTTGATTTACAATTGATAGTGTATCAAAATTCAATCCCAGGTTTGTAGGAAGACGGCAGAGTAGGAAGCTCCAGGATTGTCTCTCCACCAGAACAACTATTAAATAGGTAAGAAGTATCTGAAACAACTATTCAAAACTTACCAGTAGAACATAGTACAGCATCCAGAAAACAGCAGAAGGAAGAAGCTGGTAAAGTATGGTAAGGACTAGTAAATTGTTCTCTCCTCATTGTGGTTACTGGTGCCCATTCCCCATTCTTGCAGCAGGACACCATTGGGTATGGCCCCTAGTTAGCTTGCTGGTGACAGAAAGGAATGCAAAAATTCACTTACTCAGGATAGGGGTGGGCACTGTTTATCTCACTGATCATGGCTTTTGATTAGTGACTTGGCTCTCCAGGGCCAGCTCTGGGGGGCAGCAATTGTTACAACCAGATGAAGGCAGCTGAAGAGACTTGAAGATACTATGCTTCCTCAGAGCTTCCAGGCACTAGTTGAAGTGCTGCAATTGCCAGGCAGCTCAAGAAAGTGCAGGTTTAGAGAGCTATACAAGGAATTCCCGGCACCCTTCCTAATCTCTTCCTCAGGGCCATTTGGAGCCAATCTATGTCCACTTCTTGGGTCCCTGGCCTCATTCTTGCAGAGAAATACTGACTTAGGAAACTCCTCTCTCACATGCCCCCACCCTTCAAGAATTTGCCCTCCAGGAGAAAGCAGCTTGACACTATAAGGAAAGCTGTGTAATGAACTCTTGAGGCAGATGGCTTAGGGCAAAGGATTTCCTGCTTTAAAAAACTGGAAAAGGGAGAAGTTCTGTCTCCTGGGAAATAGAGGGGGCATACACACTCCTGTAAGCAGGGGGACTCCAAAGCACCTAACAATCACAAGCATAGAACAAGACACGGGCCTGGAAAAGATAGGGAAGACCCTGCTTTTTGCATTTGCCTTGGGCTGACTTTCTTGATAGGATGACTGACATTCAAGAAAATATCTGAAATATCACCAGCTGGTTACAAAATAAAAAAATATATAAATCCCAGAGTTAACATTTTAAACTATTAAAATGTACAGCATGCAACAAAGGAGTACAAGACAAATGAAGAAACAAAAAATTATGGCCCAGTCAAAGGATGAGGATAAAATCCAGGAAACACCAACAAAGAAGAGAAGACTGAGGACATATTGAACAAAGACTTTTTAAAAAGTCTCAAGGAAATGAAGGTAAATATAGAGAAAGAACTAAAGAATAGCTGAAAAACATGAACAAACAATATGAGAATCTTATGAAAAAGAAGTTTAGGAAAAAAGAACCAAACAGAACTACTAGAGCTGAAGACCACAATAACTGAAATGAAAAATTCCCAGGAGGGTATCAAGAGCCAATTGGAGCCGGCAGAAGAAAGTGTACAGGAACTTAAAGACAAGGCAATTGAAATGAGTCAGGCTGAGGAGCAGAAAGAGAAAAGAACTGGGGGAAAAAAAAGTAAAAAGAGCCTAACAGACCTCTGGAACATCAACCACACCAACATATGCATTATGGGATTCCCAGAAGGAGAAGAAAAAGAAAGGTGTAAAAGGAATAGTTAAAGAAATAATGACCAAAAAAACTCCCCAAACTCAACAAAAGACATGAATATGCACATCTGAGAAGCCCAGAGTACACCAAACAGGATAAACATGAAGAAAAACATACCCTATCATATATTGATCAAACTGTCGAATTCAAAGGAGAGAGTTCTGAAAGCAGCAAGGGAAAATCATATTATGTACAAGGGGATATGAATTAGATTGAGTGCTGGTTTCTCATCAGAAACCCTGGAGGGCAGAATGCAGTGGGTGCAAATACTTAAAGTGATGAAAGGAAAGACCCACCAACCAATAACTTTATATTTGGTGAGCTTTTCTTTCAAAAACAGAGATTAAGACATTCCCAGATAAACAAAAGGCTGAGGGAGTTCATCACCACTAGACTTATTCTATAAGCAAGGCTAAAGAGAGTTCTTCAGACTGAAAGGAAAGGACACTAGATAGTGGTTCAAAGCAGCATAAAGAAATAAAGACCTGTGGTAAAGGTAAGTATTTAGGTAACTATAAATGTCAGTACTATAGTACTGTATTTTTGATATGTAACTCCACTTCTTATTTCCTACATGTGCTAAAATGCAAATGCATGCAAAATAATGATAAATCTATGGTTTCAGAAATACAGTGTACAAATATACAAATGCTAACAATTACAAAAAGTAAGGGGATGGAGAGGTATTGGAAAAGTGTATGTGTATGCTATTGAAATCAAGCTGGTATAAAACTAAATATGATTGATGTATATTTAGGATATTAAATTTTAACCCCATGGTAACCACAAGGAAGATATAAGAAAAAAGATAGAAAAAAACAAGACACTCAATATGGTACAGCACACACAAAACATCAAATAAATATAAAAGTAGGCATGAACAGAAGAATTGAGAGGCAAAATTTGGTATAAGACTTATTAAGACTAAATAGCAAAATGGTAGAAGAAAGCCCTGCATCATTAGTAGTGACTATAAATGTAAATGGATTAAAGTCTCAATTCAAAAGACAGAAATTGTCAGAATGGATAAAAAAGCATGACTCAACTATATCCTACTTGCAACAGACATTATAAATTCAAAGACACATGTTGGTTGAAAGGGAAAGGATAGAAAAAATATACCCTGCAAGTAGTAAATAAAAGAGATCTGGGGTAGCTATACTAATATCAGACAAAGTAGACTTTAAGTCAAAGCAGTTACAAGGGACTAAGAAGGTCATTATATGATGATAAAGGGGTCGTTGCAATAAGAAGATGTAAGTATTACAAATATATATGCAAAGAAGAGTAGAGTCACAAAATATATGAAGCAAATACTGATAGATTTGAAGGGAGAAATTGATGGTTCTATATTAATAGTTGGAGACTTTAATACACCACTTTCAATTATGGATAGAACTTCTAGACAAAAGATCAATAAGGAAATAAAGATCTGAATTATACTCAAAACCAACTAGACCTAATAGACACATGTAGAACACTTCATCCAACAACAGTAGAATATACTTTCTTCTCAAGTACACATAGATTATTTTCCAGGATAGACCATATCTCAGGTCACAAAACAAGTCTTGTTAAACGAAAAAATACTGAATTCATACAATGTATCTTCTCCAACCACAATGGAATGAATCCAGAACTGAATAACAGAGGGAGAAATGGAAAATTCACAAATATATGGAAATCAAACAGCATACTCTTAAACAACCACTAGGTTAAGGAGGAAATCAGAAACAAAATTAGGGAATATCTTGAGATGAATGAAATAAAAATACAACATACCAAAACTTATGGCATGCCATGAAGGCAGTGTTGAGAAGGAAATTTATAGCTCTACATGATTACAGTAATAAAGAAGAAAGACATTAAATCAGAGACCTAACTTCAAAACTGGAAGAACTAGAAAATGAAGAGTAAACTAAACCCAAACTGAGAAGAAGGAAAGAAATAAAGATTAGAGTGGAGATAAATGAAATGGAGAACAACAACAACAAAAACAGAGAGATAAACAACAAAAACAAAAAATAAAAGTAAAAAACCTTTAGCTAGACTGACAAAGAAAAAGAGAGAAGACGCAAATAAAAAATATCAGACAGGAAAAGGGGGCCATTGCTACTGACTTCACTAAAATAAAAAGGACTATAAGAAGATAGTACTTTTGCACCAATAAATTAGATAACCTAAATGAAATGGACAAAGTCTTACAAATACACAAACTTCCTACCCTGACTCAAGAAGAAGTAGAAGACCTTGACAAAACAATAACTAGTAAAGAGATGGAATCAGTAACGAAAATCTCCCAACAACAAAAAACCCAGGTTCAGATGGCTTCAAAAGGGAATTCTACCAAACATTCCAAGAAGACTTTATTCCAGTTCTGCCCAAATGCTTCCAAAAAGTTGAAGAAGAGAGAACACTCTTTAATTCATTCTATTAGCCAACATCACCCTCATATCAAAGTCAGATAAGATTACCACAAGTAAAGAAAATTACAGACCAATATTTCTTATGAATATAGATGCAAAAATCTTACAACAATACTAGCAAACTGAATCCAACAGCACATTAAAAGAATTATATACCATAATCAAGTGGGCTTTATCCATGCTATGCAAGGGTGGACAGCATAGGAAAACCAAGTAATATAATATACCACATTAACAGAATGAGGGGAAAAAAATATGATCATCTCAAATGATGCAGAAAAATCATTTGACAAAATCCAGCAGTGCTTCTCAATAAAAACACTTAGAATACTAGGAATAGAACACATCCTCACTATGACAAAGGGCATATATGGAAAGTCCACAGCTAGCATCCTAGTTAATAGTGAAAGACTGAAAACTTTTTTCTTCTGAGATCAGGAATAAGACAAGGATGCCCAATTTCACCACTGTTATTCAACATTGTACTGGAAGTTTTTACCAGAGCAATTATTCAAGAAAAAGAAATAAAAGGCATCCAAACTGGAAAAGATGAATAAAACTTCCTCTATTTGCAGATGGTATGATTCTATATACAGAAAATCCTGAAACATCCACAACAAAGTTCCTAGAGCTAATAAATGAATTCAGCAAAGTGTCAGGGTACAAGATCAACACCACCAAATCAGTAGTGTTTCTATACCCAAGCAATGGATAATTAGAAGAAGAAAATAAGAAAAAAAATTCTATTCACAATAGCAACTAAAAGAATCAAATATCTAGGAATAAATCTAACCAAGGATGTGTAGGACTTGTACACAGAAAATTACAAAACATTGCTAACAGAAATAAAAGAAGAGCTGACTAAATAGAAGGACATTCTATTTTCATGGACTGGAAGCCCAAATATCATTAGGATGTCAATCCTACCCAAATCTATTCATAGATTCAATGCAATCCCAACCAAAATTCCAGCATTCTTATTTGCAGAAATGGAAAAGCCAATCATCAAATGTATATGGAAGGGTAAGGGGTGCAGAATAGCTAAAGCCATCTTGCAAAAGAAGAATGAAATTAGAGAACTCACACTTTCCAATCTTAAAACTTATTACAAAGCCATAGTAATCAACTCACACCATATAAAAAAAGCAGCCTAAAATGGATCAAAGATGTAAATATAAGAGGTAGAACTATCAAATTCATAGAAGAAAATATAAGGAAGCATCTTCAGAACCTTGTGGTGGGCAATGGTTCCTTATATTTTATACCCAAGCCATACACAGCAAAAGAAAGTATAGATAAATGTAAATGGGACCTCATCAAAATTAAAAATTTTGTACCTCTAAGGAATTTATCATGAAAGTAAAATGACAACCTATACAATGGGAGAAAATATTTGTAAGCCACATATCTAATAAAGGTTTAATATCCAGTGTACATGGAGAAATCCTTCAACTTAACAACAAAAAGACAAATAACCCAGTTTTAAATGGGCAAATGACTTACTTGAATAGACATCTCTCCAAAGAAGATATACAAATGGCCAAAAAGCACATGAAAAGATGCACAAACATCATTTGCCATCAGGGCAAATCAAAACCATGATGAGATACCATTTCACACCCACTAGAATGGCTACTATTTAAAGGAAAAAAACAAAAACAAAAACAGCAAATTGAAAGTGTTGGAGAGGATGTGGAAAAACGTGAACACTCGTTCATTGTTGGTGTTGAAGTCAGTTTGGCAGTTCCTCAGAAAGTTAAGTATTATCCTATGACCCAGAAACCCACTTCTAGTTATGTACCCCGAAGAATTGAAAGTAGTGACTCATACAGATACGTGCACACTAATGTTCATAGTGACATTACTCACAAATGTTAAAAGATGGAAGCAACCCAACTGTCTAACAACTGACGAATGTATAAACAAAATGTGGTATACACAGATAATGGAGTATTATTCAGCCACAAAAAGGGATGAAGTTCTGAGACATGTGATAACATGAATGGACCTTGAAGACATCATACTGAGTGAAATGAGGCAATGACAAAAGGACAAATATTGCATGATCTCACTGATATAAAATAAATAGAATTAGCAAAATCATAGAGTCAGAATCTAGAATACAGGTTGCCAGAGGATGGGGGGGGGGCTAGGGAATGGTGCATTAAAGCTTGAAATGAGTTCCTATTTGGAACAATGGAGATGTTTTGATAATGGATAGTGGTGATGATGCATGTAATTAACAGCATTGAATTATATATCTGAATGTGTTTAAAGGGGGGGAATGCTAGGTTGTATATATGGTAATAGAAGATAAATTTTTCTTAAAATCTGTGAAACTGCACTGTACAAACAGTGAAACTCAAGTTAAACCATGGATTGTAGTTAATAGTACAATTATAAAAATGTGCTTTCATCAATTGTAACAAATGTGCTACATCAATGAAACATGTTAATAATAGGGTAGTATATGGGAATCTTGTATTTTATGCATGATTATTCTGTAAACCCACAGTTTCTCTAATAAAAAAAAAGTTTACAAAAATCAAATCTTATTTCTATTATTAACTTTCTCCATTTTTAATAAGGATAATATTTTTGGAGTGTGGTCAGAAGATGGCACAGGATTGTAGGGGAGGGTGGAGAGCCTAGGTAGAGCATGTGCAAAAAGGCATCACAAAGAAGTTCCTGTTAATTCATTTAGCTTCTTTACTGCACACATTCTAGGAGCCAGGCATTGAGCTAAGTCTGGAGGTGTAAAGATCAGCTGAAGCAAGCAGTGTCTTTGCTGCCATGTAGCTTACAGTCTAAAAGAGGATTATTATTCAAATGATCACATAAACAAATGTAAAACTGAAGAGATAAGAACTCTTCAGGACAGGAACAGGATACAACTAAAGTACTTAAAGAAATCTGACCCTAGATTGGGGGGTTAGGGAATATTTTAAGGAGGACATTACGTTTGAGCTAAGATATGGATAGTAAACAAGGATACACAAGGGGAAATTTATTTGGTTGAAGAGAGAGCCTTCCAAGCACTGAAAACAGCAGTGCAGGACACTAATGTCAAGCTTTTTTAAGGATGGAGCAATGTGGGCAACAAGGAATGTGGCTCAAGATGAGGCATGGGAGACAGGCAGGACCCAAAACCACACTGGGTCTCTTTCCTAAGACCACTAGGACCCTAGCAAGCCAGTAAAGACTTTGACTACATCTTCATGTGTACTAGTGAATGCACAGAACAAATTATCGTAATAAAGAAACCTCCTATACATTGGTTCAAACCAAAGTGAAGTTTATTTTTCACTCTCATGTATAATAGTCCAGGACAGATTGGCAGCTCTGTTTCAAGGAGCCATCCATTGACCCACGCTCTTGGGTCACTCTGCCACTCTTACCATATTGCTTCCTTGGTTCCTCCAAATCCTGACTGTACAGAGTAGGAAGGGCAAGGGGAAGTCCAGGGCAAGGAACTTTGTCATTAATGGGTTGTACACAACACTTCCAGTCATAGCCTGCTGGTCTGAATTAAGTTACGTATAAAAGTTTAATTTTCTGTACAGATTTTTTTCCTTTCAAAGAGCTTGATAGCTGTTATGTAAGTGTTTACCTAAAGTTAGCTAGGAGCAGGAAGGGCTTAGTATTTTGACGCACAGCTTGAAAATGGGTGACATAAAGGTGAGTTAATCAGAAAATACAGCAACAGTGAGGTGTTGACAAGCCCCAATAACTTACAGTACCCTTTCTGAAGAAGGTCTTCACTGTCAAGTGTGATTTGACTAAAGTTCAGTTATCATCTTTTACATGCAACTTAAAAAAAGTGTGCATCCAAAACTGACATATCTATGAAACATTGATGAAGTGATAGTTGCCAATGAGACAGCAACCAAACAGGATTCTGGGAGAGGGGTGAATGAAAAAAGGAAAGGATTTCAAGTTTCTTATTAGTCTGGCTGAAAGATATCTTGATTCTAGTGAAAGCATATTTGAGAAAGAAAATAATGAGCTCAGTTCACTCACTAATTCAATAAACAATTACTAAGTCCCAGTACTGGGTTACTGAAAATACAAAAATGAAAAAGACACAGTCTCTGGAAAGACTGATGAGTAATTAATAGTGATGTGGGTAATTACAAAGAAGTACATGCATAATACAGTGACTACACAAAATAGAGAATAGTAAATTGTTTTAGGGAAAGCAACTTATGTTCCAAGAGAATATGGTTAATTTGGGTCACAAAATATGAATTCCAATTTGGCAAATGGACAATGAGAAAGCATTTTGTCAAGAGGGAATTGCATGTGTTAAGTTACAAAGATTAGAGGTATGAAATAGCATTTACTCATTCAGCAAATATTTATTGTACATTTCCAATGGCCTAGACACTCTTTTAGCCTCTAGAGATACAGTATGAATGAGGGAGTAAAGAAATTCCTATTTTCATGGAGCTTATTATATATCGGAGGAGAAACAGAATAAGAAAATAAACTAATAAAATAGTTTGTCAGATGAGGAGAAGTGCTAGGAGAGAAAGAAAACATGAAAGGAAAAGACAGTACTAAGAGTGGCAGGAATGATGGTATTTTTAAATAGGTCATTTAGAGTAAGTGTAACTGATATGGTGATATTTGAGTATCTACCTGACTGAAGTGAGGAAACTAGTCATACAGCCAGGGTGTGTGTGCAGCAGGTGGCCCAGGAAGAGAGAATAATAAGTGCAAAGTTTCTGGGGGCAGGAACTGTTTTTGGTGTATTCAAGGAGTAATACAATCAACACCAATGAAGTGGAATGAACAAGGATGAGAATGAAAAATAATGATCAAAGAGATCCAGAAGAAGCCCTATCATGTAGGGCCTTTAAGGCTGTTATACAAACTTTAGCTTTTACCTTGAGTAAAATGGGAGATGTTGTACCAGAGGAGAGACATGAACTAATTAAGGATTTAAAAGGATCATCCTGACTTCTATGATGAGAATATTAGTAGGTTACTAGAGTAACCCAGGATGGCCTGTTTAATATACTGCAGATTGAGACACATACAAGGAAATGATGGGAGATGAGCTTAGAAAGGTAGGTGAGGCCAGATAACGATTGCTCTTAGTGCATGCAAAAGATTAGGACTTTGTCCCAGACAATGAGAAACTCTTCAAGGATTTTAATGAAATAAGTAATTTGATAAGATGGTACTAGGGAAAAATTAGTCCCAGTTCTGGAGTATCAGCTATACTCTCAGTTTCTCTGTTTCTCCCTTTGTGTTGGTCTTATTTTCACATATGTGCTTTTTTCTTTCACCAGAACCATAGCCACCAACAGCCCCTGGCCTTGCATCTTGCACTTTTACAATTAGAGCAACTGGCCTCCCTTTCTTCCAGTTTAAAAAAAAAAAATCATAGTGTCATTCACAGATTGTCCTTGTCTGGGAACAGTCTTCTGAAGGCCATCCTCCACTTAAAGCATATATGTGGAGTTCTGTTTCATTCTGGATGTTGTATATGAATGTCACTCTTATTCTAACAATGAGAAAAAGCTAAATGAAATGCAAAACATAACTTGTTTTTTGTTTGTTTGTCTTTTGACTCATCAGAGGCCTGAGTCACAGGGCAACTCAATAGCCTGAAATCCAACCATGGATAGGACCCCAGAAGGAGGGAGGAGATGCACAGATGGTCTCACCTTTGTCAGAGCATGAGAAGAACGATGCCAGCTGCCTTGTAAGTGGTTAAGAAATAATCAGCCAAGCTATCAACTAATTTCCAAAGCTGGGTGTGGGTTGAAGTGACAATACAGAACCCCTATGAGCCCAGACACAAGGGGAGTTTGTACATAGCCACAGATGCTTTTCCACAACCTCTATCAGGTGCTCACAGGGAAGGCTGGAAGCAGAGCTAGAGGCTAGAGAGAGCCTCCCTCAGTATCACAGTCATTGAGAAAGGATCATCTGCTGCTGTAGGAAAGGTACAAAATCCCACTCCCCACTCAGACACTTCTGTTAAACAGAACAAAAGCTTTAAGCCACAAGGTGAGGATCAGGAAACCGTATCACCCCCCAAGTACAGATAAAGACCCATTGCAGCTGGGAGATGGGTAGAAAGGAGCCCCCCAACCCTCACACACAAACACATATAACCTTTACCCTTAGCAGAGGACTAGGAAACGGTCTTGGACCCAGGCTCTAACAAATCCATTAGCAATTAATTCCATTCCATTTTATTTCTACAAGATAAAGAAGTACAGGAATTTTGAAAGATCATCACCCTCAAGACCAAGGTAAAGAAAGCCTGCTTATGAATGAAGTTAGAACAAGGAAAAAAATACATCAGACCCTTCCCCACATGATTAGCCTAGCAAGATCAAAAAACAAGCAGTAACTGTCTCTTTTGGGGATTGGGCAAGACTGGTATAGTCATGAAGGTTACGTAAAAGCCAAGAGTAGGCACTAACATTGAAAAAACTCTCTCTAACCACGACCCTAAGCACAATGCAATGGCAACCCACAACTAACAGAATTTGAAGTTTGTGGTACACTGAATGTAACCATAGCAAAAACAAAAAACAAAGTTCAAAATTTTACTAAATTGACTCAATCCCCCCACACTATTGGCCTGAGAGAAAGAGAGCCGTGGCCTTTTAAAGGTATAATGGCTATTTGTCTCTGTTTCCACTGTTCTAAATACAGTACCAACATTTGGTAAAAAAAAAAAATGCATAATAATGCAAGGAATACAACACCCAGATGTCAAGATACAAAGCAATCAACACAAACAGACTCAGAGGGGCCTATATGTTCCAACCTGGTATTTAAAATAATTAGAATTAATATATTAAATGATCTGGTGGAAAAGGTGGACAACATGTGTAAACAGATGGAGATTTTTCAACAGAGATGAAAACTATAAGTAATAGTCAAATGGAAAAGTTAGGAAGAGATCAAGAGAGAGAAATCAGAGGAAATTTTTGAAAAAAATAATGGAAAAGAATTTTCCCCCCAAATAATGAAATACAACAAACCACATGCCCAGAGAAGCTTGAGAACCTCTAGCAGGATAATCACAATGAAGCGCGCGCGCACACACACACACACACACACACACACACACACACACACACACACCCCTATTTAGGCACATCAAATTCAAACTGCTAAAAACCAGAAATTAGAAAGAAAATTCTGAAGATTACCAGAGTAAAAATGATACAACATACAGAGAAACAGGGAAGAATTACATAGACCATCTGATCTAGTTTGCTAATGCTGCCAGAATGCAAAACACCAGAGATGGATTGGCTCTTATAAAAGGGAGTTTATTTGGTTACACAGTTACAGTCTTAAGGCCATAAATTGTCCAAGGTAACACATCAGCAATCGGGTACCTGCACTAGAGGATGGCCAATGGTGTCCAGAAAACCTGTTAGCTGGGAAGGCACATGACTGGCGTCTGCTCCAAAGTTCTGGTTTCAAGATGGCTTTCTCCCAGGATGTTCCTCTCTAGGCTGCAGTTCCTCAAAAATGTCACTCTTGGTTGCATTTGGGATATTTGTCCTCTCTCAGCTTCTCCGGAGCAAGAGTCTGCTTTCAACAGCTGTTTTCAAACTGTCTCTCATCTGTAGCTCCTGTGCTTTCTTCAAAGTGTCCCTCTTGGCTGTAGCAAGCTCACTCCTTCTGTCTGATCTTATATAGTGTGCCAGTAATTTAATTTAGACCAACCCTGAATGGGCGGAGCAACACCTCCATGGAAATTATCCAATCAGAGTCATCACCCACAGTTGGGTGGGATGCATCTCCATGGAAACACTCAAAGAATTACAATTTAATTAACACTGATAGGTCTGCCCACACAAGATTACATCAAAGATGATGGCATCTGGGGGGACACAGTACATTCAAACTGGCATACCCTCTCATCAAAAATTGCAAGCTGGAAAAACAATGGCATGACATTTTTAAAGTAGTAGAAGAAATAAAAATATCTTCTAGAATCTAGAATCCGATACTTAGTGAAAATTTCTTTTAATAAATGAAGGTGAAATAAAGAAATTTCAGGCAATATCTGAAATAATTTATTGCCAGTAGGCCTGTGCTATAAGAAATATTAAAGGAAGTTCTTCATACAGAAGAAATATAATACCAGGCAGAAATGTGGATCTATACAGAGAAATGAAGAGCTACAGCAAAGATAAAAAATGAAGGTAAATATAAAAGACACAGTTTTCTTATTTTAATCACTCTAAAAGATAATTGACTGTCTAAATAAAAAAATAGTAACCATATATCCTAACAATAGTACAAAAGATGGGAGGGGTAACCTGTTGTAAGGTTATTACACCACATGTGAAGTGGTACAATTCATGGAAGATAGACTATTAAAAGTTAAAGACTCATATACTAAACTTAAGGAAACTATAAAAAATGAGGTCTAGCCAATAAGTGGATTTTGAAAGATAAAATGATTTAAGACTCCAAAGCAGGAAAAAAAAAAAAAAAGTACAGAAAAGAAAAAGAAAAAAGTACCACTGAGTAGTTGGAACATATAGAAAACAACTTGTAATACGGTATATTTAAGTTCTATCTTATCAGCTATTAGTAATTACATTAAGTGTAAATGGTATACTAACCAAATTAAAAGACATAGATTGCCAGATTGAATAAAAAAAATGACCCAAGTATACACTGTCCATGAGAAACCACTTTAAATATAAAACTATAGATAGCTTAAAAGTAAAAGGTTTGTAACATAAACTAATTTAACAAGAGCTGTAATGCCTATATTAATATCAAAGTAGACATCAGAACAAAGAATATTCATAAACATACATACACACACATGCACACATAATCAGAGTGAAAATAAGGATGAGAGAGAGAAATTGTCACAGATCTCCTAGCTTGTGGAACTTAGGCAAGATCACTAGTATAATGTATTCCTAGACCAGAGTAGTGAATCACATCATATACTCATTTAACTGAGGGCAATTAAACAGATAGGTTCTCAGCAACATATGCTTCTAATATATAGAGGGACCTATCAAATACAATGTAACTTCTCCTTGTATTGCTCAATTGAAAAAAAGGAATCTTTTGCAAAATTGGAATGATAACTTCTGCATTAAATTTCTGAGAAAACATGTGGCCCTGTAATTTACAGGATAAATAAGGATGTTTTTTAATAGGGTGATTTTGTATGTTCACTTTGAGTCTTATTTGATGATTTCAATATGTAATCACTGTTGTATAATGGGATTGAATTGATCCTCAGCAAGCAAACTGACAGTATCTCAATTCTCCCCTCTACCACTTGTGTTTCCCTAGGAGTCTCTAAAATCTGTAATATCTCAATACAGTGACAATCTGGCTATACACCCACTCTTTTTCTATTCTTTGTTTCACTTCCTTCTCATATCTAGCACTTTATTTTTTCCACTGAGACTCAACTAGAGCAAGCTGTGTGATGACACTAAACATTCTGCCTGATCATTTCCATTTCTCATCTCTTTCTTACCAATAGGGAAATACCATCCCAGCTAGTGGTAAATTCTTTCTGAGTGAGATATATTGTTTAGAACCTAGGTCTCAAAATCTAAAAAAAAAAAAAAATTCAATCTTGTTTCTCAGGATGAATAAATGCTGAAGTATGTTGGTTTTGGTTGAGTTGAATACAAGAACAGTCAACTTTTAATCTGGAACCATGACTGTCTCCTGACCCTAAAGCCTTATGGAAATTGAGTCTTCCACTCCCAGAAAGTTAGGATTTCACTTTTTGCACTTTTTATTTCATTTCAGAATCTTCTTGACCTTCTTTGTGACTTAGCTTCTTTGTGGGCTTCTCCAAAGTATTGAAAGTAACTACATGGTGAATGAACCTGTTTTGTGATAGGATTCACATTTTTTTTCATGTGAGGTTTCTGATCCTGAGGAAATTCAGAAAATGTGCTACATTACTATTTCTGTAGCTCCAATATTTTTTAAGTGCAGTATAGTACTTTCTACTCAAATCAAGAAAAGAGCTTATGATATAGGATCTTGGGCAGATGGAAGACTAGGGAGATTCAGGACTCAGTCTGTCCACCAAAAATGACTATTAAAATGGCAGTTTCAAAAAAAAATATTTTGAAAGTCCAGAGTCTAGAAGAACCCTGTACAGCAACCAGGGAAGAGCAGGAGGAAGTGGCTGATAAATTACAGGAAAGAAAAGTATATTGCTCTTTCTGCATGGCAGGTACTAGCATGCACTGGCATCCATCCCACATTCTTGTGGCAGGCCACCAAGGGGTCTAGTCCTTGCTAGCTTGCTGATGACAGAAAGGGATGTAACATCCCATTCCACAAGGAATAGGGATGGGCCACAGTTAATAGTGATCATTGCTTTTGATTAGTGACTCCAGATGTCTGCAGGCCTGGCTCTGAAGGCAGCTATTGTCTCAACCCTCCCCAGACAGGGGCTGCAGTGGAGGTGGGGTAGCTACTTAAAGATGCTGTGATTACTCAGGGTTGTGGGGAATAGTTAGGTGAAGGTCTGCATTTGCTGTGCAGCCCAGGAAAGCTCAGCATTGAGAAGCTGCCAGAGAAGATCTTGACACCCTTCCTGATCCCATCCTGGGGCACTTTGGACCTGGTCTGCACCTCCTTCATGGGTCTCTGGCCCTGTTTTGGCTGAGAATTACTGACTTGGAAAAGTCTTCTCCAGCATGCACCTCCTCCAAGAATTTGCCCTCTAGGCAAAAGCAGCTTGAGATAATGAAAGGAGTGTAAAAAAACTATTAGAGGCAGACAGTCTTGGGCAAAGTCCTGCCAGCTTCCAACACCCAGGAGAGGGAGGTCAGTCTTCTGGGAGACAAAGAGGACAACCAAACTCCTGTAACAGCAGAACTCCAAAACAACTACAAGCAAAAGCCCAGGGAAAAAAAGTGGCCCAGAAAGAAGAACGGAAACCCTTGCATACTGCATTTGCCTAAGGCAGACCTTCCTGATAGGAGGCTGAAACACAAAAACATATCACCAGCCACAAAAAAATCAAGAAAGAGGACATCTCAGGGAATAAATCTCAGAGTTGACATTTAAATATATTACAATGTACAGTGTACAACAAAAGGGTACAAGACAAACAAAGAAATAAAAATGGCCCATACAAAGGAGAGGAAAAAATCCATAAAACACTATCAAAGAAGATGAGTATATGGGCATACTGAAAAAAGACTTCTAAAAAATGCTCTTAAAAATGCCCAAGGAGATGAAGGAAAATATAGAGAAAGAACTAAAGGATATCAAGAAAACAATAAATGAGCAATATGAGAGTCAGAATAAAGAGGTAGAATTTAAAAAGGAATCAAACAGAACTATTGTGAGTTGTAGATAACAATAACTGAAATGAAAATTTCCCAGGAGGGTTTTAAGAGCAGACTGGAGTTAGCAGAAGAAAGAATCAGCGGACTTGAAGACAAGGCAATTGAAATGAGCCAGGCTGAAAAGCAGAAAGAAAAACAAATTATTTAACATGAAAATAGCATAGGATACTTCTGGGAAACCATCAGCTCACCAATACATGCATTATGGGAGGCCAGAAGGAGAGGAAAGAAATTAGTAAAAGAAATATTCAAAGAAATGACAAAAAATGTCCAAACTTAACAAAATGCATGAATATGCAATCCAAGAAGTCCACAGAACACTAAACAAGATAAACATGAAGAAAAACATGCCTACTGTTGCTGACAGGCAGCACAGGAATGAGACACAGACACAAAGCTAAGAATTAAGGGAGCAGGGGACCACTGCATCTCGTGCTAAGTGGACAAATGCACCTTTGCTCCAGTTATTTATTCAGAAGAAAGAGAGTATATGCTAAATGTCCTCAGGCATGGGAGAGCCCACCAGATACCTATGCTTACATCCTGTTGCATATCAGAAGGAACAATCTAGGTTTAGAACAATGGTAAACATTGTTGTCATAGTCACAAGACACATCGTTACAGGGCGGGCCTGCATGGTGTTCCATGCAGGCCTGCAGCTTAGCATTCCAAGCCACCACCCTAGATATGGCTCAGGCAACATGGAAGACTCAGATTCCCACATGTCCCCCTTTTTGTTTCTTCAATGCAGACAGGATGGACCAAATAGCTTCTTTTTGCTTTAGGTCTGAGAGGGTTTTTCTCATGCATCTGAGGACTAAACAAGACAAAGCAAAATTATTAAGATAACCCATATAAGGGGATTTAATCATTCAAGGCCTTTAGCGATGCCTTGCATAGTTTTAGTTTCAGTAAGAGGATCTGCAGTTTTAGAATATCCAATGTGAGATTATTATAGTGTCCAAGTAAATGTTTTTTGACTTTACTCCAATTAAAAAGTGTGCAATTATATTCATGAGGGGTCACACAAACGTGGACATATTCCAGTCACATTTTAACTTAAATTGATACTGTAGATTCTCAACTTCTTTTCCTAGAAGGAGAATAGCATTTTCTAGGTCTACAAGGTGAGCAATAACTTCCTTGTCAATTTGTAGTTGGTCGCCCCAAGACTTGCTTGCATTCTTGTGCCATTTTTGGACAAATTCAGTGATATGAATAGATTGATGTAAGGCTGTTCTGCAACAGCAGCAGTTATAGCAATGGCTATTATACCTATAATAAAAGCTATTAATAACCCAAGAAATCATCTTGTTCTTTTATATACCTTTTCTAAAATTTGTAGTAACATATGCATATCAGGTGATGACTCCCAAGGTTTATGCTGTGAAACAGGGAGCCATAGACCCTTTCATTGTCTAAGAACTACAACAGTGATGTTGCTAGAATTTATGGTGTTATTTAAACAAGTATATAATGAGTAGCTCCAATTGGCCAGGCAAGTAATTTCTTTGGTAGTAGTGTTAATAGTTAAGTTTCCTACCCAGAACACATAGGGGTCTCTGACACAGGCTTGTATTCCAAAAGTATCTATTTTTGTGAAATAACTATTATGTAAACTAACAGGAAGCCTCCAAAGTGTATCTTGAACATAAGAATGATTTAAAGTAGGTCTAAGTGGAGACCAGCCAACACTGTGCCAAATAATAGGATATTTAGCCTGAGCATAGAGAGAATTAAGCCCAATAAGTGTAATTTCCTGAATGAGCATATGCTGGAGATATACTCACAGCAACAGCGATAAGAGCCAACATTGCTGCAGTCAGGTTAGGACCTATTACTGGTAGCATGGCTTGCTGGACTTGTTTTTCTGCATCCTGACACAGCTTTTTTATCTGACCCCAAGTTGGATGTTGGGCTTCCCTAGTTCGGGGTGTTGACCTGATCACTGTCTTCTTCAGTGTCAGATCCTGGAACTGCATCACTGGCAGCTTGACGTCCCACAGGAATTTTCTTTTCTTTGCTGGGTTCATGATACGGCTTCAGTCATTGGGCCGGTATCCAAAGTGGTGCTCGTCCATCACCTGGGGAAACACAAGCATAACCTCTTCCCCATGTTAATAAAGTACCCATTGTCCATTCATTAGTTAGCATGTCCTTCCACCATATAGGAGGTGCTTTCTGGAAATAATGTTTCAGTGTTGTCTTTTCAGCTGGAAAATGTCATTCTGCGGCAGTGCCACCCAGTTTTTCATAAAAATTTAGAAAATTTAAAGTAAATAAAGCTTTTGATAATCATTCATGGGGAGTTCCATCATCTCCCCCTTTTTGTTTTGTTAACGTAGTTTTTAAAGTATGATGGGCACGCTCAACAATAGCTTGTCCTTGGGGATTAAAAGGAATACCAGTGGTATGATGAATGCCCCAAGTTGCAGTAAAAGTAGCAAATTTTACAGATGTGTAGGCTGGGCCATTATTGGTTTTTAAAGCACAGGGAAAACCCATAGAGGCAAAACAGGCAAAAAGGTGAGTATGAACATGTCAAAATGTTTCACCTGTTTGTGCTGTGGCCCAAAGGAAGCCAGAGTAAGTGTCAATGCTGACATGAACAGTGGCTAAGCGGCAAAAGGAAGGGATATGAGTAACATCCATTTGCCATAAATCATTGGGGGCTAGACCATGAGGGTTAACACCACGATCCTACAAAGGTGGAGCAGTAAGGAGTTGACAATTAGGACAAAAAGAAACAATATCTTTAGCTTGTGTTCTAGTAAGGGAAAATCGAGTCATGAGTCCTTGCACATTAAGATGAGTAAGCGAGTGAAAATGAGAAGCTTCTGAAATAACAGGCAGTAATAATTTATCCGTAGCAGCATTGCCAGCTGCTAAAGGGCCTGGGAGGTTGGTATGGGAACGAATATGGATAATATAAAAAGGAGATATATGAACACAAATAGCTGATTGTAGCTCAAGAAAAAGGTTAAATAAACAAGGAGGCAACTGTTGCTTAATGGATGCTGTTTCAATTTTACTAGCTACATGAACAACATAGGCAGAATCAGATAAAATATTAACAGCCTCAGGAAAATCTGTTAAGACGGCTATTACAGCAGCCAGTTCAGCTTGCTGGGCAGAGAAATGAGGAAGATCTAAAACTTTGGACTTAGGGCCAGTATAGGCAGCTCGACCTTTAAATGACCCATCAGTAAAAACAATGGGAGCATTGATTAAAGGCTCACAAGAAGTAAACTCAGGCAGTATCCATTGTGTATGTTGAATGAACTGGAAAAGATCATTTTTTGGATAATGATTATCCAGCTGGCCAACATAGTCAGCTAGAGCAATTTGCCAAGCTAGATGTTGTTGCAAAATAACTGAGAGTTCTTTAGCAGTTATAGGGAGCACAATTAAACGAAGGTCAAACCATTGAGTTGTTTTGCCTTTTTTCTGGCTTGAGCAACTAAAGTAGCTAAGAGATCTAGATAAGGGGAAATGGATTTTACAGAATAATTGGGCAAGAAGATCCACTCTACAAGCTTATTGTTTTGCAAAAGCAAGCCTGTGGGTGATTTGGGAGTGGAAAAGATAAGTAGAGATGAAGGTTGTGTAGGATCAACACAGGATATCTGAGCTTGTTGAACTTTAGCTTCCACTAATTGTAATTCCTTCTCTGCAGGTGAAGTTAAAGATCTAGGGCTGTTTAATTTAGAATCCCCACAAAGGAGAGAAAATAGTTTGGAGAGCTCATAGTTAGCTATACCTACTTTGGGGTGAAGCCAATTAATATCCCCTAGTAGTTATTGTAAATTATTTAAGGTGGTAACGGCATCTCTGTGGAGTTGTACTTTTGGGGGTTGAATTGTAAGTCTATTGATACTAGAACCCAAATACTGCACAGGCAAAGTGCGTTGCACTTTGTCAGTAGCAATATGCAATCCTACATCCTGTAAAGCTTTTTGAACAGCATAGAACAAAGCTTCTACTTCAGTCTCCTGAGGTGCAGAGCACAAAATATCATCCATATAATGGATTATACAAGCTTTAGGAAAATATAAATAGGCTGTAAGGCATGGTCGACATAATATTGACATATTGTAGGATTATTTAGCATACCTTGTGGTAAAATCTTCCATTGATATCATTTAGAAGGGGTTTTATTGCTAAGGGACAAAATAGTAAAAGCAAATTTTTCCTTATCTTGATCAGCTAAAGGGATGGAAAAGAAACAGTCTTTAATATCAATGACCACTAAAGCCCAGTTTTCAGGAATCATGCTAGGATTGGGGAACCCAGGTTGTAAAGTTCCCATGGGCTGAATGACAGCATTAACACCTCTTAGGTCAGTTAACATTCTCCATTTTCCTGATTTTTTCTTTACTGGGAACACAGGAGAATTCCAAGGACTAAAAGACTCTTTGATATGCTGCAAGGACAATTGTTCTTGAACCAATTCATGTAAAGCCTCTAATTTTTCTTTTGTAAGTGGCCACTGCTCTACCCATACTGGTTTTGTTGTAGTCCATACTAATGGGACAGGTTGGGGATGCGAATGAACAGTGGCCGCTACTAAAAAGGTTTATATCCTAAACCAAATTGATCACATTTTGGTGAGACTTGTGTGGGTGAAGGGGTACCTTGCAAACGTATACCAAGCCCACAGCTAGGGGCATACCCCATATTTGCCATTATTTTGTGGCTTTGAACACTGTACACTCCACTAGGAGGAGGGATATGTACAGTAGCACCCCATTGTTCAAGTAGGTCTCTGCCCCAAAAATTAAGAGGCAGAGCAGCCACATAAGGCTGTAGAGTGGCCTTCTGTCCCTCAGGGCCAAGGCAAGGCAAAATATGAACACTTTGCATAAGTCCCTGAGGGTAGCCTAGGCCCACAACAGTAATTCATGCCTCTTGCAATGGCCAATGTTGGGGCCAATGTTGTTGACTAATAATAGAGACATCTGCACCCATATCTATAAGCCCAGTAAAGCTATGCCCATGAATTGTAAGAGTACACATAGGGCGTGGCTCCTGCAGAGCCTCTGTGAGAAAAATTCCTGCCTTGCCTGTGCTACCGAAACTTCCATTTTTCTGGTTTTTAGAGGAGGAACCAACAGCTACATAAGATAATAATAAGAGTTGAGCAATTCTTTCACCTTTATGGGCAGTCCATGGAATAGAAGAAGACATGACCACCTGAATTTCCCCAGTATAGTTAGAGTCAATGACTCCAGTGTGTACATGAACGCCCTTAAGATTGAGAGAACTGCGTCCAAGCAAAAGACCCACCATCCCTTTAGGTAAGGGGCCATAATAGCTGGTGGGGACCTTAACAGGATTATTGGGGAGAAGACATACCTCAGCATTGGCAGCGAGGTCTACTGCTGTGCTCCATGCTGTAGCTGGGGAAAGCTCCAAGACGGAGGGCTTGAAGTTGGTGGAGGGACAGCACATGGCCTCCAGATCTCCATGCCACCTGGCTTCTGCCAGACCCTGCTGTATGCCTGAGAGGCGGGCAGGTTTACAGCTATGCGCAGAAAGAGGCAGCAGAGGAGGTGGGGGCCATTCCTTCCAGCAAGGCACAGAAGGAGGTTTTGGGCATTGGCAAAAATAAAAAACTTTAGCAGATTTTACTGGATCTTTTTTACCCTTATCATCATCAGAAGAGGATTGGGACCAGTATTGTCATCAGACTCATATTCTTCCTCATCATCATCAGTTTTTAAAGGCTCAAGAACAGACTTCATTAAAGACCATGTAGACCAAATAGTAATGGGCAAATTAACTCCTTGCATATGTTTTTGTTTCAATTCCTTACCTACCCACTCCCAGTCATGCAATTCAAGGGAGCCAAGGGTAGGGAACCAAGAGCAGTATTTTTCAATAACCTGTAGCAATTCTAAGATTTGTGACTCCCCCACCTTGACACCGCTGGCCCGCAGCAGCTGCCTTAAGAGGGAAATATAGGAAACATATTTATTGTGTCCTTCAACATTACCCATTACCCTGCTTATAATGCTCGGGGTCATTCTACAAGGAACGCATACAAAAGACGGCCGTTACCTCCACCCGAGTTCCAGTGCTGCTGTACCTCAGTCGTTCAAGCGATTCTTCTGTCAGGAACCAGGCCCGGTTCTTTGTGCCCTATGTTGGGCGCTACTTGTTGCTGACAGGGCAGCGCAGGAATGAGACACAGACACAAAGTTAAGAATTAAGGGAGCAGGGGGCCCACTGCATCTCATGCTAAGTGGTCAATAATGTACCTTTGCTCCAGTTATTTATTTCAGAAGATCAGGGAGTATATGCTAAATGTCCTCAGGCATGGGAGAGCCCACCAGATACCTATGTTTACATCCTGTTGCATATCAGAAGGAACAATCTAGGTTTAGAACAATGGTAAACATTGTTGTCATGGTCACAAGACACATATCTTTACAGGGCGGGCCTGCACGGTGTTCCACGCAGGCCTGCAACTTAGTGTTCCAAGCCACTACCCTAGATACGGCTCAGGCAACATGGAAGACTCAGTTTCCCACAGCCTACCATATATTGGTCAAAGTTTCAAATTCGAAGGATGAGAGAGTTCTGAAACGTGTGAGAGAAAACAGCATATTATGTACAAGGAAGTCCTAATTTAGTGCTGATGTCCGATAAGAAACCATGGAATGCTGAAAGCAGTAGGTGGAAATATTTAAAGTGTTGAAAGAAAACAACTGCCAGCCAATAATTTTATATCCTGTGAGATTTTCTTTCAAAAATGAGGGAGAGATTGACATTCCCAGATAAATAAAAGTTGAGGGAGTTCATCACCACCAGACCAGCCCTAAAAGCAATGCTAAATGGAGCTCTTAAGACTGAAAAGAAAGGACACTAGACAGTGGTTCAAAGTGGCACAATAAAATAAAGACGTGCAGTAAAGGTAACCATTTGGGCAATTATAAATGCCAGTATTATTGTGTGTATTGTTTGGTATGAAACTCTACTTCTTTCTTCCTACATGTGCTAAAATGCAAATGCATGAAAAGTAATGATAAATGTATGATTGTGGGCAAATAATGTACACAGATGTAAGTGGTAACAAGTACCAAAAATGGTGAGGTGACAGAGCGGTATTGAAAAAGTATATGCACATGCTATTTTAAGTTAAGTTGGTATCAAACCAAAATGATTGTTTTATATTTAGGATGGTAAATTGTAACCCCATACTAATCAAAAGGAAAATAAATGAATAATATATACAGATAGCAACAATAAGGCACTCAATGTGTACAACACAAAACATCAAATAAATATAAAACTAGGTATTAACAGAAGTGATGGAAACAAAAGGTATAAGACTTGCAAAGGCTAAATAGCAAAATATCAGAAGAAAGTCCTGTATTTAAAGTAATGACTTTAAATGTATTGGATTAAACTCTCCAGTCAAAAAGGCAGAGATTAAATTAATGGATAAAAAAAGCATGACTGTACTATATGCTGTCTGCAAGAGACTCACCTTAAAGTCAAGGATACCAGTAGGTTGAGAGTGAAAAGATGGAAAAACACATATCATGCAAGTAGCAACCAAAAGAGAGCTGGGGTGCTATACAAATATTGGATAAAATTAACTTTAAGTAAAAAACAGTTTTGAAGGACAAGGATGCTTGTTATAAACTGATAAAGGGGGAAATTCATCAGGAGTATTTAACAGTTATAAATAAGCATTCACCTAACAACAGGGCCCTAAAATATATAAAACAAATACAGACAGATTTGAAGGGGGAAAGAGAGGATATAGAGAACTTGAACATTAGCAAGAATTTGGCTTAACTGATATTTTAAAAACAGCAGAATAAATATTATTTTAAGTGAACCTGGTACATTATCCAGAACAGATCATAGTATAGAATATTAATAAAAGTTTAAAATTTAAAAATTTAAAAGGATAGAAATAATGAAAACTGTTTTCTTCAACAACAAAGAATTACTTTAGAAAGCAACAACAAAAATAAACCTATGTTATCTTCAAAATTTTGAAATTGTAGAGAAAACCTGTAAGTAACTTTCAAATAATCATGTAAAATAACATTTTGGTTAAAGAAAAAATACAAGAAAATATCTTGAAGTGTAGGAAAAGAAAAAAAGAAAAACAAAATATCAAATTTTATGATATATAGCTAAAATACTGCTTAGTGAGAAATGTATAACTTCAAAGCTTGTATTAAAAGTAAGAATGGTTTTAAATCAATACTTTAAACTTCCACTACAAAAATCTATAAAAAGAAAAGTATAGTAAACCCAGAGTAATTGGGAAGGATGTAATAAAAAATTTAGTGGGTATCAAGGAAGTTGACAGAGCAATAGAAAAAATCTAAGCAACCAATAATTCCTTGAAAATATCAAGAACATTGATAAACCTTTAAAAAAAGACACAAATTGTTGATATCAGGAAATCAAAAGGAGAAATCACTGAAAACCATCCAGAAGTTACAAAGATATTAGTATTATGAACAACTTTATGCCAACAATTTAGAAAATGTAGATCATCTGGACGAATTCCTAGAAAGACACTAATTATCAATAATGACTCAAGAAGAAATAGAAACTTGAATAGTCCCACATAAACAAAAGAAATTCAATTAGTAATTTAAAATCTTCCCTCAAAGAATAGCTGAGGTCTATATGGCTTCATTGGTATAGGTTATCAAACTTTTAAGGAGGAAATAACTCCATCCTGTACAAATGCTTTCAAAAAATACTGGAAAAAAATATGTCCCATTTCATTTCATGGGGCCAGTATTCCCCTGATAAAAATTCAATGACAAACAAAAAAAAGAGAAAATTATAGGTCAATATCCTTCATGATTATAAAACTGGCCCCTAGTTTTATGAATTTGGCTGTATTTGGAAACAGGGTCTTTGAAAAGATTATTAGTTAAAATGAGGTCAAACTGGGTTAGGGTGGGCCCTAATCCAATATAACTGGTGTCCTTACAAGAAGGGAAGAGGAGACACAGACCAGACATAGAGGAGAATGACTTGTAAAGGTGGAGACAAGAGAGAATGCCATGTGGAGATGGAGACAAAGAAGCATCTGCATGCCGTGGAATGCCAAGGATTTCTGGCAAACACCAGCAGCTAGAAAAGGCAAGGGAAAATTCTCCCTATTTCAGTTTGCTAAAGCAGCTGAATTGCAGATACCATAAAAATGAGTTGGCTTTTACAATGTGGATTTATTAACTTACAAGCTTACAGTTCTGAGGGCATGAAAATGTCCAAATCAAGGCATCATCAAGACAATGTGTGCACTCTAAAGACAGGCTGCTGGCAACATTCAGTTCCTCTATCACAGGGCAAGGTACATGATGACTCTGCTGGTCTCTCCCTTCTCTCCTGAGTTATGTTGCTTTCAGCTTCTTGCTTTTCCATCTGTGGTTTTCTTTCTCAGCTTCTGTGTGTGTGTCCTCTCTCAGCTTCTGTTCTTTCTCTCTATTTCATTCTCCTATAAAGGCCTCCAGGAAGAGGATTAAGACCTACCTGGGACATGCCTTAACTTAAATAATCTAATCAAAAGGACCAACTCAAAATAGATCTACGCCCATAGGAATGGATTAGCTTTAAGAACTCTGAACTCCAAAAAGACATGCTCTTTCCATATGCAAAATACATTCATTCCATCACAATATCCCAAAATCCTTAAATCATTTCCTGTAACAATGTTAAGTATGAAGTCTCATCAAAATCAGTTATAGGTGTAGTCTGTCCTGGGGCATAATTCCCCCTCTGGCTGTGGACCTGTGAAACTTAGAACAAGTTATCTGCTTCCAATACACAAAGGAGGAACAATCATAGGATAAACATTCCCATTGCCACAGGAGGAAACTGGAAGGAAAACTGGGGCCACAGGACCCAAACAGTTCTGAAAACCTGCAGGGCATACTCAATTAGTTTTCAGTGTCTGAGAATCATCTATAAAATGACAAAAGTTTTGTCCTCAGGTCTTGATGGAGCAGCAGCCCACCCTTTCTAAGTCCTTGCACAGTGGCTCTGCTCTCTCCAAACGCTGGGGTGAGGGCTCCAACATCTCCAAGCATTGGGGTGAAGGCCATTCTCTTGGTTCCACACTCTTCATGCATTAGGCAGCAGCCAGACTCTAGGCCCCACCTTCCTCATGCATTGGTGTGGCAGCCAGACTCTCTATAATCTCTGGAGCACAGGCTCAACCATCTCAGAACAATGGGATGATGGCCAGATTCTCCCCATCCCTGGGTGCTCTAGTTTGCTAATCCAGAAATGGATTGGCTTTTATAAATAAATCCGCTTTTATAAAGGGATTTGAAGTTCTAAGGCCATAAAAGTGTCCAAACTGAGGAAAGAGGATACCTTCACTGAGATAAGCCAATGGTGTCTGGAACACCTCTGTCAGTTGGCAGGACATGTGGCCAATGTCTGCTGGTCCTTTGCTCATGGGTAGCATTTCAAAATGCTTTCTCCAAAATGTATCTCTCAGCTTCTCTCTCTCAGCCTCTGTGCATCCTCGCTTGGGCTACTGTCTCTTTTAGTGTCTCTCTCTCAGCTCCTGCGCATCTTTGCTTTTTCTCCCAGGACATTTCTCTCTAAGCATCTGGGGTTCCTCTCTTAGCTTCTTTGGAGCAAACTCTGGGCATCATCTCTTAGCTTAGCATCTCCAAGCATCTTTCTGTCTGCATCTCCAAGTGTCTCCAAGCATCAGCATGTGTGTCAGCTCTTGAGCTCTCTTAAGTAGTCCAGAAAACTAATCAAGACCCACCCTGAATGGGCAGGGTCTACATCTCCATGGAAATAAGTTAATCAAAGTTCTCACCCACAGTTGAATGAGTCACATGTCCATGGAAACACTCAATCAGAAGGTTTCACCCTAATCAAAAGATTAATGTTTGCCCCCATAAGATTGCATTAAAGAACATGGCTTTTGTTGGGAACATAATAGATTCAAACCAGCACACTGGGGGAATGTGCTCCACCCTCTCTGAAGCCTGGGGCAGTAGCACCCTTCCTGTACAATAAGGCGGCCAATCTCTCCACAATGCCCCAGGCATCTGAGAGCCCTGGGATGGTAACACTCTTCCTGAATAAATGGGCAGAAGGCCTGCCCTCTGCAAGCTCTGGGGTCTACTTATCCTTTCCACATAAATAGGTGGGTCTGCTCTCTTCACCTGAGAAGATGCCTTCACTCCAGACCTCAGCTTCCATGGTTCTGCCTTTGAAGTCATTTTTCCTTCAATTTGTCCCTTTTCTGTTTCTTCTAGTCCTGGCTGGCAGTGGTTCATCCAGATCTTCAGCAACTCTGTCACATGGCAAGGCACATGGCAGGTCTGCTGGTCTCTCCCTTCTCTTCCAGGTTTTGTTGCTTTCAGCTTCTAGCTTCTCCCTCTGTGGCTTTCTTTGTCAGAAGCTTCTGTGTGTGTTCTTCTCCCTCAGCTTCTGTTCTTTCTATTTCATCCTCTTTTAAAGGACTCCAGTAAGAGGATTATGACCCACCTGGAGCATGCCTTACCTGAAATAACCTAATCAAAAATTCCCATCTACAATAGGACTATGCCCACAGGCATGGATTAACTTTAAGAAGGTGATCTTCTGCAGTCCATAACAGCTTTAAACCTGCATGTTCTCCTATAGGCTTCAGATGGAGCATGACACTGCCAAACCTTAATTTAAGACTCGCAGTCTCCAGAGCTGTAAGACAACAAATTTGTGTTGTTTAAAGTCATCCAGTTTGTGGCACTTTGTTAGGACAGCCTTAGTAAACTGCCATATTTTATTGTTAGGAAAACAATAAACCCAGGACACTCAGTGTATTGATTGGGAATTTGTGGCTGAGATAAATGATGAACTTGCTCAGTGTTCTTTAGTTGGGAAATGGTAGAATAAGTGTATAAACTCAAATCTTTCTTCCTAGCTGTGTAACGAAAGCAAGAAACACTCAGTAAAGAATATTTGGGCATCAAAACCAACTTTATAAATTCCAGCCAGGATTATTTGTTGGAGTTGGACATTGTGTGGCTGAGGAGAACCCACCCTAACAATAGTGGACCCACATAGCAAAGTAAGAATTCTGAGATGCTGTTTTACTGTGTAGATGAACTGATAACAATGCTGCTTGGCAGGGGTATAGGATATGTTCAACTGTGAACCCCATCTCATTGAAATTATGTATTTCCATTTATTTTTCTATATGATGTACAATATTATACAAAGACAGATCAAATGCCTAGAAATTATTTTATAACATGGAAGCATGGGTCATATTTTAAATTTTATCACATCAATAATAAACTCTTTAACTACTGAGGATACTATGTTGAGAAAAACCTTGCAAATCAGACTGATATCCCAAAGCACTGAATCGTTCAGTCTGCTTAAAACCCAGTTGATATCCTGAATTATCAGTAGACAAGCTTTTAAATCTTGATGATATTTAAAATTTTGTCAACCTTTGCCATAGCATTAATGAAACAAAGCCAACCATTGATAATTATTCATCAGGAATTATCTAAAACATCAAATATTAAAATTTTCTTTTATAATTAAACTAATGGGGAAGTCTGCATGATAAAAGAATGCTTTAAAATACAAATTAAAATTATACCAATATATTTTACTTCTTAAAAGTGATTATTCTATCAATAATAAGTCTGTGGTCTTTTAGGCATTACTGATTAACTCGCAGTTTTGTGGAACTAGAGGCATGCAGAAAATGTACATCCCAGGAACTCATCAATCAGCCCAATCACATGATCAGGAGACTCTCATTGAATTAATAATCCCACTTTATATTCATATAGCATTTTATAAATCTGATATCTTTAAATTTGGCAGACATGCTTGATCTACAACAAAGAAAACAATCAGAATCTGGTATACGATTTTAATGAGTAATGCTTTAATATATAAGATCAAAGACACTCTCTTTTTTAGAAAAAGGGAAATGTGATTTCCAAGCTTAAGTGTGCTGTATGTTAAATGAAAATTCTGATCATAAAGAAAGGTACTATATACTCAAAAGTATAATTTCTGTACTTTGAAAATCATCTCAGCAAGAATTATCTTCCCCTATCAAATTGCAGCACTTGTCAAAATCAACTGTAAAGAGTCTCAAGTGCTCTTCTGAATCAACAAAACAGATGTATAGCAATGTGAGGTTGCAAAGAGGAGAAAATAACAGTGAACCAGATGCCCGTCACTGCCCCTAATTTCTTGAAACCACACTTAACACAGTAGACACGACAGGTCTTTGGGACACTACTCAGAAGAGGGAAATACAAGGCTGATTCCTAATAATATGTAAAAATATGTAAAAAAAAATTTATTCTGCTTTGCTGCTAGACTTTTTCCCTTTCTTTATGTACCTAAATAGTCCATAGACATGTAGCATGGCATTTTTTAGCCTACTAGTAATTACAAGAAATTTTGTTATAGTGAAATTTGAAAAATTAGAAGGTAAGGCTGTAGAAGACAGAAAGGGAGTAATTATTTAATCACAGGTAAATTTTTGCTTTAATCAAATTCTTTCTCAAACTTACAGATCAGCAGCTCTTCCTCTTTGATTGGCAGTAGATTCCTAGCATTTAGGATCCGAAGCTCTGAAGTTATACTATCAAGCTTAAATCCCAGCTCTGTAATTTATTGTGTGAACTTGGGCAAGTTACTTAATCTTGCTATGACTTATATGTAAAATAGAGATATTTACAGTGGCTACCTCATGGGGTTGTTTTGAGGATTCATGAGATAATGAATTGTCATCAAAAATAATGTCTAGCACATAACATTCATATATGATCCTTAGATTTCCATCTCTTTTCCTTCATCTCATTAATGTTCACATGCTCTGGTTCTCACTTTCTCAAGTCATAGTGAACAACTGATACTTAAATAATGTGCCCTTCCATACTGTAAGATAGCACAAGATACAGTAAGATACTATTACAAAATTCTGTCTTACAGATTCTTACAGACTATGCTATTTTAGTAGCTAACAAGTGAAGTGATCTTATTTGCTTAGCTAAATCCAGATATTCACTTTCTTTTTTAAAGCATCTCAGCCTAGTGTAGGGCAAACAGACGTAAGCAATATGGTTGATGTTTATGTGACTCATCATATACACACTTAGTTTTCATTTTGACTTTACAGTCTACCCACTGTGTAAGATGCATTTTTATGAGATCCATATACAATGGCATGAGAGTGTAAAGCTTCTCTTGGGCCCCCCTATAGATAACACCAATTTTGAAAAACAGAGGACAGTAACCAGGTTCCCCTTACTTTTCGTAAGTTCATAGTTCTAGTCTATGATGGCACCTCTCAGAAACTAGTCTGAAAAATCTGCCACTCAGGAGTGAGGAAGTAAAGGTAAAACATAGTCTCAGGAGCCATTACCCTTCATGTACATGACTGTTTCTTCTCTAGGCATTACACATTTCCTACTCAACAGTTAAGACCGACATGAATATTTACTTTTCTGTGATGTTTTCCCTAACTCCCAGACAGATCTAGTTGTTCCCTTTATGTTTTCAGAGTGCTTTGGGATGATTTTATTATATCATTTATTTAAATTGTACTGCAATTTATCACATCTCTTTCTCCATAAGATTATTAACTCCTCCTGGAAAACATCTAATATTATTACTATTTAGCATAGTGCCTGGAACATACTAGGCACCATTGAATGTATATTGAATGAATAAATTAGCGTCTTTCCTGATTTTCTTAACATCTCTATGATGCAATATCTCTTTAATGAAATCCTCTTACATGTAACCTGGGTGGCTTTCATCATACTTAGTCTTCTTTTTGATAAACATCTTGAGACTGGGTCCATGTTTGATTCAGCACTAGATTTGGCCAGTGATTTGCTCAAGAAATATTTATTGAATAAATAGAGGAATGAATGAAGCTTCTTTATTAATTGAATGTATATGACTACTGCTTAAAAATGCATTGGAATATCTTTTGATAAAACTTAATTAACCATATTTAACAGAAATCTTAGCTACCATTATGTTTATCAGTAACAGATAAAAAACAACACTAAAGCCTGAGAGCCATAAAGGGCAAAACATGAGAACAGATACATAGCAAAAATGTAAATACAAAGAGATAGTGAAAATAATAAAACATTCAATGTTCAGTAGAAAGAATGAATGCAAATTATAAGATATTCTTTTTTTAATAAGTTAGCAATTTTGCAAAGAATATTAGTACACAATACTTGCCAAGAGATTATAATTTTCTACAAACTTTAGGAAAAATCTAGCAATATACATTAAAATGCTTAGAGTTGTTCACACCAGCTTACCTAGTATTTCTAAATCTATATTCTGTCCTAAGAAAATAATCTTAAAAGCAGAAAAAATTTTGTGCTCAAATATTTGCAATCTCCTGAGTTTATGTAACTGTAGGAAAGAGCACCATAAAACCATGTGCATAAAATGTATTGAAGTCAAATACATTTTGTCCTGAGAGCCTATCCTCTTAAACACAGTCATATTTTGAGGCACTCTTTTCCTTTCCCTTAGGTCATACATATTCTTGGAGGTCTATGCTGTCTGGAAACCTTGAAGAAAGCCCCCGGTCTTCATCCATTATGGTCATTGCTGAGATATCTGGTACCCTGTCTATGTAGTCTATTCCAAAGCCATGGCTCAGGTCTTGCTTATGCACTTAGACCTTCAGAAACTTTCTTCCTATACTTAAGGCCTCAGCAATCATTGTGAATCTTCAGGCAGTCACAAGTCTTCCACATCTACCTTTCAAGGCACCCCTAAGAAGAAGGAAACAGGAGTACAGTTTTTATTTCATCTAGAACCCAACATTGCTCTTTTTGGTTTTCCAAATGTCTCTGAAATCAGATCATTTTTGAGTCTTCCCAAACTTCTAGTTCCCTCTCCCCTCAGAATCAGTCCAGCTCTTAATATCCAGGAGGGGGAAAATAAAGGTATGTATGTATATATCCTTTGTGCTTTCATGATAGCCCTATAGGAGAATAAGATACTTATTCATTAATGAGTAAGATCATTAAGGGTGTGGTTTAGGAGTAGCTTCTTGTTACTTTTTGATAGCAAGCACTCTTCTTTTTAGACTGCATATTTATTTAACTCACATTGGATATTTATTTGGGGAATCTTGTTGTGGTTATGGGACTGAAAGAGAATGGCAGGTCCCCCCAATCCCCTCAATCCACCACTTGGCTCCCCCATTGCTGGTGCAGCTATAGTATAAGATATCTTGATTGGAAAAGATAGCCTGAGGCATGGTGCTGACAGGGATTAGGTCTTAAAGAGTTTGGCAACTGTATAAAAAGGAAATGTAAACAATCTTCTCTCTCTCTCATTCTACTCTGGCCATATATCCAATAAATGCACATACTTTTTGAGTCTTTTCTATGTAAGAAACACTCTAATATTTAAATATCATAGATGAAAACCTAGTTAGTTCTCACGGAACCTGCCTCCTAGTGGGGGAAGAAAGTCAGTAACTTAGTAAACAAGGGAATAATCAAGGTAATTTTAGATAGTGGCAAGAACCATAACAAATAAATTAGGGAGATGTGAAAGTAACTTAGAGGCTACTATACATTGGGTAGCCTTTCCAAAGGAAGACCTTTCTAAGGAGATCAAGAACTAAACTAAACTTTGAATAACTGGAGTTATTCAGCCAGGTAAAACTCCAGAAGCAAAAATTTCAGGGAGGTGAAATTCAAGTCCAAAATCCCTAATACAGTATACAAGTTTGTATATATTATGTTCCCCAGGAAAAGCCATGTTTTTTGATGCAATGTTATGGGGGCAGATGTATTAGTGTTGATTGAGTTGGAGCCTTTGGATTGGGTTGTTTCCGTGGGGGTGTGGCCCACCCAACGGTGGGTGATAACTCTGATTGGATGACCTTGATTAGTTTATTAGAGCACTATATAAGAGCTCAGACAGAAGGAGCTTGCTGCTGCAACTTACAGAGACCTTTTGAAGATGGCGGTTAAAAGTGGAGTTTTGCTGATGCTTTGGAGTTACTATACCAGAGTTTGCTCCAAGAAGCTGACACAGATATTTTGGAGAATGCCATTGTGCCAGTTTGAATGTATTGTGTCCCCCAAACACCATTATCTTTGACGTAGTCTTGTGGGGCAGACGTTTTGGTGCTGATTAGATTTGCTTGGAATGTGCCCCACCCAGCTGTGGGTGATGACTCTGATGAGATATTCCCATGGAGGCATGGCCCCACTCATTCAGGGTGGGCCTTGATTAGCGGAGCCATATAAATGAGCTGACAAACAGAAGGAACTCAGTGCAGCTGAGAGTGACATTTTGAAGAGGAGCTACAGCCAAGAGGGGCACTTTGAAGAAAGCACAGGAGCTGCAGATGAGAGAAATTTTGAAGTTGGCTGTTGGAAGCAGACTCTTGCTCTGGAGAAGCTAAGAGAGGACAAATGCCCCAAGAGCAACTGAGAGTGACATTTTGAAGAGGAACTGTGGCCTAGAGAGGAACGTCCTGGGAGAAAGCCATTTTGAAACCAGAACTTTGGAGCAGATGCCAGCCATGTGCCTTCCCAGCTAACAGAGGTTTTCCAGGCGCCATTGGCCATCCTCCAGTGAAGGCCCCTCCAAGCCAGAGAATGTCAAACTCCCAAAGCCAATCCATCTCTGGTGTTTTGCATTCTGCAGCATTAGCAAACTAGAACAGCCATTTTAAAACACAATCTGAGAGCAGCTAAGAGTGACATTGTGGAGAACTGCTGCAGCCTAGAGAGGAATGTCCTGGGAGAAAGCCCTTTTGAAACCAGAACTCTGGAGCAGACGTCAGCCACGTGCTATTCTGGCTAACAGAGGTTTTCTGGATGCTAATGGCCTTTCTCCAGTGAAGGTACCCTATTGTTGATGCCTTACCTTGGACACTTTATGGCTTTAAGACTGTAACTTTGTAACCAAATAACCTCCCTTTATAAAAATCAATCCATTTCTGGTCTTTTGCAAAACGGCAGCATTAGCAAAACGGAACATACACTGTCAAGTTTGGATTGTTTAAGACATACACTTATGCAGAATACACATATATTTATATACATGCATATATGTTTATTGATATACTCAATTGTTTCACTTATTTTACATCCAATGTATTAAAATTTCAAATTAGTATATCTATATACAGCTATCTTTAGATGAGATTTATAAATATATGCAATATTTCACTCTTACCTACCTTCAAGTATGAAATCAGTACTATATTTCCTTGAGTTAGTAGTTTCTAAGTTCCCATGCATTTATTTGAAAACTGAATGAATGTAAACACTTGCTCTGTATAAACTAAAGTAGAATCATTGAAATATGAATTACAGACTAGTAATAATAGAAAGGGGCATTTATGGAATTTCTGTATTTTAAACAAGATGTCATTGCTTTCTTTGTGATGATATTGAACTCATATATTGATGCATCTCTTTATGAGTAATTCTAAAATATATGGGCATGTACACATGCTAAGATACGATCTTCTGTAGCTTATAATTTCTGTATCTCAGAGTAGATTCTTTGAAAAAATTTTGGAAAGAATATAAACTGGTCAGTATGTGCCAATAAGTGTCAGTCAGTGTGGTAGGCTTGGGAATAAAAGAAGAATTAGTAATATTTCTTGTTCTACACTGGTTTATGAATTAATAAGAGAAGCTGAGAAATCATAAATCTTGCTGTAAGAACTAAGTGATAGCAATAAACCACATTAGGCAGATGATTTACTAGTATTCATTCACTATAGGAGTATATTGATAGAATACTTTTATCTATAGTATAATCCTATATTATTATTTCTGAGGAATGCTTTGTAGTGAGGCTTCTGAGTGTCTGTGTTTGTTTACTTTTTATCACCAAAAATAAGACAGTTATAACTGGATAACTGAATGGACAAAACTTAGTGGCAGTACAAACAAGAAACAGATTTAATGTTCTCCAGTAAGTGCTTCTGACCATGTGGTACTAAACTTGTCAACACTAAAGGGTCACCCCTCAAACAGACACCATGGCTTTCTGTTCACCTAAAGTTATAAAAACAGCCTCCATGACTGCTCTTTGTTAAACCCAATCAAATACAAACAATTCAGTGTATATTAATTCAATGTATATTCAATATATATTAACAGCTCAATTCTTTTCCATTCCCAAGACTCAAGTCTGGGAATTGCCTTTGGCTTGGAACTTGCCATGAAGTGGGGACACATGCTCTGTTATTTCACCCATTTCCCCCCCTATCTCACTCTTCCATCCCTAACCCCTTATTTTCAGGGTCTTCCAGAGTCATGCCCAAAGGAAGGGCATATAAGGAATGACAAAAATTAAACAAAACTTGATTAGTGCTTTTTGATCTCATTTAGGTCTCTTTGTGCTCTGAATGTGTCTTGTTCTCAAATTCTGTCTTTTCCAGGGAACACAGAAGGGCTCTTTGGTGCCCCCATGGAACCTGTACCCTGTATAGTTCTCTGTGTGACACCTCAGTTCCTCTCCACCAGCACATCTCACGTCTTCTTGCTGTTAGTGTGCCTCTGCCCTGACAGGGAGCCCTCTTACTGTGGGATCCATTAAGAGTACTCGATCCTGGTCATCTTTTGCAGTATCCACTTGCCCCATTGGAGACTAGTGCATCTTTTCTGTATCATACCCTGAGAAGGTGGGTTGACTCTCTATCCAAATTCCTGCCTTGAGAAGACTACAAGACAGATGTTTACAAACTCCGAGGGATACAAATGAAGCCTGTAAGAAATTTCTTGCCGTACCCTACTCAGGCAGCAGCATGGGTATACCTATGAATAAATGCAGTTCAGCGAGCATCCAGCCAAGATTAGCAATGCCAGTTTCCCCTCGTTGCAGGCATCCTCAATCCCTAGGACTGCCTATTTGAGCATAGCAATCACTTAAAGGGAAGGCAGCCTCTGCTCCCCCCTCCCCATATAGGATAGATTGGAAAATGTCCTACAATGCCTCACCTTCTGCCAACTTTTCTTTTCAACAAATATATGACTTCTGCTTTTATAGTTGGATGGAATGGCAGGAGTAATGGCAGAAAGAACAATTTCACTACCTCTTAGCAAACTCAAGAATGGGGTATCTGACAGCTTTTTGGCTGCTCTGTTAAGAATGTGGAAATACTTACTACTTGTTGTCCTCAGTTATGGGGCTTTAGCCAAAATTCTGAGACACAGAAAAAATTCCATTCAACATATTATGACACATGGTCTTTGAAAGTTTCGGAGAAGCACAAAGAACAAAATTAAAATCACCTGTAATTTCTCCACTGCTGAAGTTTCTGTGTCAATGCCTTTTATCTTTCAGGACTACACATACAATAAAGTATGCAAATATATATATCTATATATACTTAGTATATATATACACACATAGAGTATTTTATAGACGCTTTTAATCCTTGTTTTCTACTTAAATATATTTGAAGATAATTCATTGTTCTATTAAAGCATAATTTTCAATGGTGCATAGTTTCATATTATTGTTTAAATTGTGTGATCCCAGAACATTTAGATTGTCTCCAGTGTTTCCTCCCATATATAATGCTTTGATGAATATATATGTGCATTAGTTCATTCATCAAATATATTTTGCGTGCCACTATGTGCCAGGCAATGTGCTAGGTTCCAGAGATGCTTCTGGGAATAAAACAAATGCAGCATGATTTTGTGAGCTTAAAATCTAATGAGAACAGGATGCATGAGGGAAGTTTTAGGGGTGATGGATGTGTTTACTATCTTGATTTTGGTGCTGACTTCATGGGTATATACATATCAAAATTTATCAAATTGTACACTTTAAATATGTGCAGCTTATTCTATATCTCCTACACCTTAATAAAGCTTATAAGAAAAAAGCAAAGAAAGAAATCTAATGGGAGAAGACAATTTTTGATGGGCATATTTAGATGCTATGAGCATTTTGAAGTCAAATGTAGTAAAATGGGAGCATATAACAGGAGCTTCTAACTTAGTTTTGGAGAAAATGTCAAAGAATGCTTCCCTGATGTTTGAGATGAGAATGGAGGGTGAATGGGAATTAGTTCAGCTGATGGAGAAATGTTCCAAATAAGGGGAGAGAAAAGTCTGTGATCCTGAATTGTAAAAGAAGACCAAGATAAGTTCAATGACTAACAGAAGGGTACTATGGCTGTGCATAGACCGAAAGAGACAGAGCTTGTGAGAAATGGAGGTGGAGAATCAGAGAACAAATTCTACAGAATATACTTCTGGAATCACATTAAAGATTTTATATTATACCCTACAGGCAAAAAGCATTATGAGAATGAATGACAATATATGATTAGTGCATGTGTGTGTGTGTGCGTGTGTGTGTGTGTAAGAATCACTGTGAATGTAATGTGGGGAATGGCTTGCATATGTGGGAGGAATATGTCATAAGACAATTGCATTAATTTAGTCAAATCCAAGATAGTGAGTTGAATTAGAATAGTGTGGTTGGTAGTGACCACAATAGGTAGTTATGAGGCAGACTTGATCAGACTTCACGTGATTGATTATTCAGAGTAGGGGAGGAAGAGAGATTATGACTTCCAAGTTTTTGGTTACAAAAGCTGGTCGGTGGTGGTAACTGCTCCTGTTTGTAACACTGGAAGTAAAACAAGTGTGAAGGAATAATATTAGCTCAGATGTGGACACATTAAATTAGAGATGCCATGGGAAATGTATATGTGAATTATATTGTTTGTTCAAGGATGTGTGCAGCTTGCTCTCATATGTTCAGAAGACAGAGCAATAGATGATGGATGATAGGGAGGGAGAGAGGAAGAGAGGGAGGGAAAGAAAGAAATGGTGGTGTGACAGGATGTTAAAGTTGGTGGATGGGGTATCTGGGGAGGGGGGTTGGGGTATGCTGGAGTTCTGTGTATGGGGTTTGTATTGTTTTTGCAACTCTTCCTGTAAGTTTGAATTTATTTCAAAATAAAATTAAAAAAAAAACATTAAAAAATTGTACATATAGTACCAAAAAAAAAAAAAAATAGAGATGCCTATGTGATAATTTAGTTGGGTGCTCAAGTAAGCAGGTATATATACTTGGAACCCAGCTAGGGCGGTCTGGATAGTTGCTTTTAAGAGATATCAATGTAGATACGATTGCTGAAGGAGTGTGAAATGGTGTAGGAAGGGAGGAGTAAACAAAGGAAACTGAGAAGAAAAGCCAAAGACAGAGGAAGAAAACCAGTAATATTTTAGAAGACAATGGATTGTCGCTGCCAAGTTAAGTAAGAAGAACTCTGCAAAGTGTTCACCATTTAACTCAGTGCATGGAGGTTGTATTAGTTACTTATTGCTGCTGTAACAAATTACCACAAACGTGGTGCCTTAAAATAACCCAAATTTATCCTTTTACAATTCTGGAGACAATAAGTCAGAAATCATTTTCACTAGGCTAAAGGCAAGGTGTTGGCATGTCTGGTTCCTTCAGGGATTTTTCTAGCTTCTGGAGGCCACCTCCACTCTTTGGCTCATAAGCTTTCTTCTAATCACTCCAAAACCTTGGCTCTGTGATAATATCTCCAACTACTCTCCTTTAGTAGTATTTCCCTCTACCTCCCTCCTCTAAGGATAATCGTGATTACATCATTGGGCCCACGGGGATAATCGGGATAATCTTCACATCTCAAAATCCATGATTTAATCCCATTTGCAAATTTCCCTTTGCCATATAAAGTAAGATAATCACAGGGCCCAGGGGTTAGGGCATAAACATTTTGGGGGAAGGGGGCGTTACTCAGCCTACCACAGAAGGTTGCTGTAGAAATAATGAATAATTAATTTGGGGGATTAATAACTGTACATTTCAGTTGAAAGAGAGTTGAGGAGTAAGAGGTGTGAAAAATGGAGAAAGCAAGTATAAAAAATTTTGTAAAAATTTTGCTGTAATTTGGAAGGAGAGAGATACATTGGAAAATAGAAGAGAAAGTGGGATCAGGGGAGAATTTTTAATGGGAGACATCAAACATGTTTAAATGCTGATGGGAAAAGTCTTGAAAGCAGAAGAAGGTGAAAATAGAGGAAAGAGAAGGGAAAATAGGTGTGCAGGGTTTCTGAGAAAGGCAAAATACTGTGGTAAGGGGCCAAAACGGGATCCAGCATCTCCATTTACTCAGAAGCACTTTTGAAATGATTCAAGGATACTATGCTAATTGTAGGAGACTGTTCCTTTCTTTTTTCTTCAATTTAGTCTTGATTAATTTTTAAAAGGTATTACATAAATGTTTCTTTAGTTTATGGTTTGCGTTTTTATTAAAATTATTATACTGTTTTCTTTTTTCTCTCTCTCTCCCAAAGAGGATATTAAAAATCTTTAACTATGTTTCCTAGAAGTCTAAAATACATAACAAATTACTGCTGAAGAAAGCTGCAGTTTTGTAGATTTGCATGATTGCATTCTTTCGTATTTTTGAATTTCTATTTTTTTCTAAATTCATATTGGTTTGGATTTTTGTCAGACTCTGCTAAACTGTACTATCAAGTGAACTACACTGAATGCATTATTGTTCCCAAAGGTTTATCCTTAACATTCACATTATCATTTTTTTCTCCCTTTCTTCCCATTGTCATTTCTGTACATCCTGAATACAACAGAATCACGGATTCCACTGAGAGCTCCAGGTAGAGTATTTCCAAGGTTTCCTATAATTGGTGCCTTCCATGCCCGCTCCACCTGAACATTATGTAAATCACGGCAGGGACTGAAGACCCAGAGATATGTATGTGTGTGTGTGAGTGGATGTATGTGTGCATGTGTTAATCAATGTGTGTATTTCTGAGTGAATGTGAGTGTGTCACTGATGTGTGTTTGTGTGTGAGTATGTGTGAGTGAGAATGAATGTGTATGTTGTTTTCTGTGTGTGTTGATGTGGAGAGAATGACTGAAGAATTTAATAACAATTTCCAAATAACAAAATTATCACTTGTAAAGTTTACTGTGGTGATAATTTTTCAGAGTTTAGAATTCAATTTCTCACACTTATTGAGCATTTATTGTTTGAAAGACATAGTACTATGGGCTGTTATGAAAAACAGTTTCTGTTCTTGAAATGTAGAAAATCTATTAGGACTGTGGTAGGAAAATGAAGGGGAAAAACCACAAACCTAGAATATTGGGAAATGTGATAGTCATCTAGATCCTGCTTTAGACTGGGTGGTCAGACACAGTCTTTCCAAGGAAGGTTGATTTTTAAGCTATTTCCTGAATACTAGAGTTAGCCAACCAGGATACTGAATTGAATGCTATATGTTATTAAAGTATAATAGAAAAAATGACAGGGTTTCAGAGAAGATAGCAATCTCATTTGGTTGTGGGATTCAAAAAAGCTTTCACACAAGATATGACATTTGAGAAAGGTAGAACACAGCTAGGAAGGAACAGAAGGTGAAGGAACAAATGAGGTGTAGAGGAATAAAGGTGCAAGTCCAGGAAACAAAACATACCCTTCTTGGTTGAAGCAGAGGGTAGAATTTTGTGAAGCAAAGTTGAAAAGGTGCATGAGATCATATTGTGGTGGCTCTTATATGTTTGTATAGGGAATCTATATTTAAAAGTGTGCTATGTGGCAGCATTCAAAGTACAAAAAAAAAAAAGGATGACACAATTGTAATGATAATGAGAGCTGCTTTTTGTTGAGAAGCTACTATGTGTCAAGTGCTTTATATACATCATACTTTTTAATATACTTCTCAGAAAATCTAGAAGTATATTATTATAGATGAGTTAAACCAATGCTCAGCTATGAAAGTAATGGGCTTGAAAGTCATAAAGGTAGAAAGGATTTCAACCCAGATTAGAGAAACTCTTGGAAACAGGGAGTCCAATCAAGAACTTGTGAAACAGTTAAAATGTAGGAGTAAGAGGGCATGAAATAGGGTAAGGGCTGAGGGCCTGGAAAATAGATGAAGGGATCAGAGATACTTTTGGATGCAAAGTCTACAAGATTTAGGATCTGTTTTGATGTAGGAGAAGAAAAACAAATAAAAGTTTTAGATTATACCTTCTAAGGATAAAAAGTATTATGGTTATTATTTTTAATTTTAATGTTTCATATTTTTTCCTAATTATTAGCTTTACCGTTTAAAAAGAAAAACTTCAGTTCATGAAATTTAAAAAATATATAATCTTAGGCAAGGGAAAAATTTCCTAAGTAACTTAACTTCCTAACCCCTACTGTTAATACTTTGGTAGATTCTTGAACTATAAAAAAGATATGCACAGTTGTTTGAAGGATTTTTTAAAAAGCATTTTAACATTTTTTTTGTATGCTATTGGTAAAATTTTATAGCCTGACTTTTACATTTTCCACTGAATTATCATTGCATTTAAATTTTATTGTACAGTATTGTGCTTGTATAATATTCCATTATCTGGGTTTTCTTTACTTTTCTTTCTTACTTATAGTTTTCATTTAGGCTGTTTCTGATACATTTTTAAGGGTATGTGAAATTTTTTCTGAACTCAAAATATATCCTTAGAATATATTCCCAGAAATGGAATTATCAAATCAAAGGATAGGGTCATTTGAGAATGCATGATACACACTGGTATTTCAAAGGGTTTTGCCAATTTAAATTAATGCCACCAATTTTTGAGAAGCTCATTTCACTACGCTCTCAAAAGCAGTGTGTATTATACTTGTAATGCAATACCAAAAAGAAAATTCAGGCCAATGATTTAAAATAAAAATGCTATTGAGATTGTAAATCACCAAGACATGGTTAGATGAGAGTTAAATCTCTTACCCCTCATAGAAATCAAAAAAAAAAAAAAAAAAAAAAAAAGTTGAACAGCTCTATGGAGAGAGGATTTGTTAAAAGGATTCTGAGAGGGAACTTCCTGTTTGGTGTGTTTCTGTTTTACCTTGCAAGCGGGGTATAGCTGCGGTGCCTGCTCCTTATTTCAAAACTCATGAAAGAAGCTTCGACAGTACCAATGGGAAACTCTTAGATGAATTCTGTTTTGCTGAAGGATTAAGTGAACTGGAGTCTGATTCTTCCCTGAGAAATCTCAAATTTGAGAAACTGGCTGGATACTGAAGAAGGGTGGCTCCACTTCTTCAGGTTGTGATGTGACCTAAAAAGGAGTCACGTTAAGACAGAATGTGTTGAAGCAGCTTTAGGCCAGTACTCCTGGAAAGGTATTCAGATACATCAGAGCGAACCTGCAGGTATGGTGTTCAGTATTCTATGGGATTGTGAAAGGGGATCAGCAGTTGCAGAGAGACGCTTTCCTGCAGGACCTGATCTTGGAAGAGAAAGACACCCAATCTCAACACAGGCCTCTAAAGCCCCCAAAGCTCTGCCAAGAGAAGGATCAAGCTTTAAGCATTTGGTAGGAACAGAGAGCCAGCCGAGTAAAGAAAGTATTTTTGGTAACTTCTTGCTTTTTCGCTCTGCAACCAACAGTGGTGGGCCTGTCCTTTTCATTCAGGTAAGGGTAGGAGCTTGCTCCAGTGAATAAATTTACAGGTACAGTGAGAAACAAAATAAAGGTAGGGCAGAGTCCTGGAACTTTATTTTCATTTGTATTTCTTTGATAATTTTTGAGGTTGAAAATTTTCAACAGTTTGGTTAACAAGTCATATTTCCCTTTTTTCTACATAATTATAAATTTGATTGGCAAACCCTTGTATCTTATCCTAAAAAACCTAAAATTATTACTATTTTAAAAATATGTTTGATGAACATGTAGTTTCTTTATATATGATAAAGTTACATTTCATCCTAGCTATAGCAAAAATAGCAAATTCCTATTTAGAAGAGTCTGCGGTAGTGTAAGGAATTTTAGGAGTGTAAGAATTAGAGGAGACTGTGTAGGGCAATGGAAAGCACATCAAGCTTTAACATCAGACGAACACCACTCAATTCCAACTTTGCCTCTTACTAATTATGTAACATTGGAAGTGTAATTTAACCTTAGAATCTCCATTTTCAAACACATGAAAACTTACAGAACTATTGTATCATTTAAACAGAGAAAGTACATATGAGGCAAAATGGAGTTTTTCTGGTCCCTTGGCTCCCCATTCCCATCCTGCACCACACTCCTACCTCTTGCTCACTCCTATTTGTAGGGAGAGTGTCTTTGGTAAGATAAAGATACAGAATTTGTCATCGTAATAACATCAGAGCTATTCTAAAACTAGTAGAAAATATGAGTAAGGGAAAATTTTGTTGATGCTTCTTTCTGAAGGACCTTAATAAGATCACCTGAGGAAATCTCTCAAATTATAGAAAGGTCTCTAACTTTATACATTTTCACCAAGAAAAATTAATAGTAGTATCCTAAACTCAAACATACTCTTTCCCCTTTCCTCTACCCACTGCATGGAATGCAATTTGGAACTAATAATTATTTCTTCAGCAGTGCAAATTACCTCTGCCTTTTATTCTTACACTATCTTAAACATAGGGTTTCATTTCATGTTATAGCCAGAAGGGTTCACTTGTTAAAAACTTGCCCCACCATTCTCCAAAGTGCCATTTGGGGACCCCCTCATGCAACTCTCATTAATGACAAAGACCTGTGCCTAAAGAAGTGTGTAAGACCCCAGAGAGTGTAAAGATTCAAAGTGTTATTGCAGCCAAACCATCTTATCTATAGGTGAGGCTTCTGAGTCATGACAGATTCAACCTGGTGAAATAAAATACAGAATTTTCCATGTGCCCGGGCCTCCTGTGCAATGACTAAATGCAAAGCTTTAGATCACCTCTCCCATGCTGAATACAAATCACCTAATAAAACAAATAAAAGCTCTCCAAAGCTATGTCATACATCATATAAATTGTTTAGCTCCTTTAAAAAGTAAGTATTATGCCAGTACGGTAGTGAAGTTAACTACCCTCATTTACAAAAATTACAAATAATTGTTTAAAATCAAATTGCAAATTAATTCCTTTCCACATTTCTTCAAAAGCTATTCTGTAAAATTAAAAGTTCACCTCAAAATGCCATACATATATGCACCTTCTTTATATAACTTTAATAACCATGGAATTTGTATTAATATAATTTTACAGGGGTGAGGATTCAAAATAAAACATTTCTATTAGCTTAGATATTTGCAGAACTATAAGGACTGCTTATTCAGACCCTTGATTAAAACAATACTTCCAGGTTTGAGGAGTTTTATACTCTACTGGAGAGCTGAACAAAAACCCTGTAATTTAGTTATGCAACATTACTCAGTTTAACTGGCACTTTATGTTCTCCCATGTTCAAACACGAATGGTGAAAGAACATTCCTCACCCATCGGAGGACACAGACTGTATTTTGTTAGGATAGTCATCTTGTTATGTGCCATTCAGCTCAGCCCCATTAAGCTCTTGGGCCCAGAATTGCTGCCTGCTGCCAGGATTAATATCTCAGTATTTTTTCCCCTTAGTTTATGGTAACTTTTCAAGAATTAAATGATCATTCAGAAAGTTGGCTTCAGTTTATGAGCTGTTAAACCTAGGGTAGTTCTGATATAGCAAAAGCGAAAGCATAAAAGTTATTAGCAGTAACTTTCCTTTGCAGACATTTGCTGCTCCCCCCTTTTTTTTTTTTTTGACTCTGAGGCTCATATTCCTTCATAAGCCTTCATCTGTGTGATCCCAGATCTTACAACAATAGGGAATAGGTTCTGCCAGTTATTAAAGATGATTATCCAGTAACTATCAACATTTTCTCCTTTAATATGTCTGTCTTCCACACGTGTTAATTTTCTCTTTCTCCCTACCATCATATTTATTCTACAAGTGAGGTAAAATACAGTATGTTATGGTCATAAACTCCAGATAAATGAACAAATGTAATGAAATGAAAAAGTTTTTTTGTGTGTGCTCCGATTCTCTATATGAGTGTTGATAAAACATGTCAGATTGACAGTTTTGGAAATTAAAAGTATGTAGCCCACAGAATGGATTTAGCAATGGGTGGGAGCATAAGTCATCAGCATCAGCAACCAATATTGAACTATATTTTAAGCATCTCTGCTAGTTCAGATGGAAACCTCTTTAGGTATTGAATTAACTCTTAAAGGTCATTGTATTTGTCACATTAAATGGAAATTTCATGAAGGAATGAATGTATGAATTAAATAGAAGCTCAAAATGTTTACTTTGTTTTCCTTATTGCTGGTTGTGTGTTCTGCCAGTTTCTAATTCTTAGAAGCCTCAGGAAACTTGCTATTGTTGTTTTACTAGGGAAACTGGCTTCTAGGTCATTCACAATTGCAAATAAATGCTTAAAAAACTTCCCCATGTACCTACATCCTGAAATGAAGCAAATAAAAGTTAAGAACGACATTTACTCAATGAATAAATTTACCACACATTTATTGTATGCAATATTTTATATAATTGAGGGACATTTTTCCTTTTTCTACATACAGTTCATGGTTGGTTTTCTCAAAGACTTTTTCTTTTTAATTCAAGATAATTTGATTTAGGATCTGAAACTGGAGAAGAGTATGAGAATGTTTAAAACAGTGAATAAGTAAACAGTTTGTTACAAATTCTGTTAAAATCTCAGGGCCTCATTAACTAATATTGTGCTTTTTAACTCACCCTCAAGCACCTTTTTTTAATATTTTTTTTTTATTAGAGAAGTATGTTTACAGAAAAATCATGAAGAAAACACAGAGTTCTCATATACCCCCCTTTAGTAACACCTCCCTTTGGTATGGAAACTTTGTTATGATTGATGAAAGAATATCATTATAATTGTACTATTACCTGTAATCACATTAGAGTTCAATGTTTGTGGTGTACATTCTTCTGTTTTTTTAAAAATTGTTATTCTAGTAATACATATATATTATATACATATATATCTTAAAATTTCACCTTCTAACCATATTCAAATATATAATTCAGTGCTGTTAATTACTTTCACAATGTTTTGCTACCATTGCCACCTTCCATTACCAAAAAATTTCCATCACCCCAAACAGAAATTGTATACTAATTAAGCATTAACTCCCAATTCCCTACTCCCACCGTGGCCCCTGGCAACCAGTGTTCTAATGTCTGACTCTATGAATGTGACTATTCTAATTAATTCATATCAATGAGATCATACTTTATTTTTTCTTTTGGGTCTGGCTTATTTCCACACTGTCCCCACACCACCCTCCCACCTCTGCAAATGCCTGCTCCTGGTCCAGTTGTCCTTGATCTTCTTTTTTTTTTGCTAACACTCTGATTTATACATTTTCCCACAGTATTGAATCCAATTGTTTGCATGTGCTTCTTCTATTAGATTGAGAGTTGATTGAAGGAAGGGTCTCAAACCATGGCATCTTTGTAAACTCATCTTCATCACCTTGCACACTCAAATATGTGTAGAGTAAATGACAATATCTGTCTCTTTTGAGCATCACTGCCATTCTGATTTCATTCTGTGCTTGCTAGCTGGACAGAACCCTAAAACTTTGGATTGTCTTGAGGAATATCTTAGAAGCTTTCTTTGAACTAATATTTCAGACATTGGGTACACTGGGTTCAAATCTCCAAAATAAGCAAATAGTTTTCAGGGAACAAGTCTACCCTTCAGCCCTCACTGGCAGTGACTAACCATCTCTAATGAGCTCTGGCCACTATTCTGAGCCAAGAACCCTGTCTGTCTGTTTCCATTTAGCAGCAAATTCCTTAATCTTCATCATTCTCAAATCCCCAATTGTTTTCCAATTTTTTCTCACATTCCTGACATTGGACAAATAAAGTAGTTCCATTTCTTGTCCACTCTAATATCATATTTTTATAGGCTACTTCTGCATATCAAAATTTTCAGCATCTTCTCCAATAGCTAAATCATTCCTTCTGCTTCCAATTGGTTAAGAAAAGTTTCATTCCACTGACTTTTGATTCTGGTTAAGGATAGCCTTCTCTATCACAAAGAGTTTATAGTATAGGACAGCAGATGGATATATACAAATGTGATTGTATTGCAGTTTTGATAAGTGAAAGTAGTGAAATATGTCAAGGTACCTAGGAGAACCAAGGAGAAAAAGGTGATTCCTTTCTGGAGGTGTGGAGGCTGACTCAAGAATTCATCAGATAAGCCAGAGGGTAAAGGGCTTTCCAGCAAAGCCTGCAGCATATTGAAGACACATAGGCATGAAAGAGTGTGGCATGAGGAATTGTAAAAAGCCCTTTATCTTTGATAAAGACATATGAAGAGTAGAGAAGAATAAAAGAAAAAATCCTTTATCTCTGATAAAGACATATGAAGAGTAGAGAAGAATAAAACTTCCTGGAGTTGAGAACTAATGTGAATCTGAAACCAGTTTCAAATAAGTTCTGAATTGCAGAGTTTAATGTTGTAGGACTTCAGAGAGAAGCCAGATCTGTATCTTCGTGAGTGATGCCAGATGTGTAGAGTTTGGAAGGAAGTGAGGGCATAGCATTCAAACCCAAGGGGATCATGGGAGGGAAAGCAGAGAGAAAGAATGGAGCCTAACTTATTTATGGAAAAGGGGACTGGTAGGAGCATAATCAGTTTAAAATCAACAAAGCATGTTGAGGAATAATAAAGAAAAGCTTTGTACACTGGGAACAGATTACAGAAATGACCTCAGAATTCAGAAAGTGGAGGTTAAATGATGGAGTTGGGAATTGGGAAGCTCTAAAGCCCTCATCTTTCATAGTACAGGGGAGTGGCATAATGAAGATGGCCTTGCAGCAAGACTGGTCTGGGAGAGACGTGCCTGAAGGAGACACAGAAGCCAAGAGTTACCAATCACCCTCCTGTTTTGGCAATGCGAAACTACTAAACCATTCCTTTTTCCATTCCTCTTGCATCTAAAAACAATTTTTATTTCCTCTTGCCCTTTTTAAGACATGTTTTGATTCATTGCCCATAGTTAGATTGCAGCAGAGACTCCACCTCTACGGCAGATTAAGACATGAGTTTTATGCCACTACATGTAAATCTCTGCTGCTACAGGTAAAGGTTCTTACTAGAGGTTTCTTCTGATTTAACTTGAAATATTTGTTTACTTTCTTGCTTCTCAGCTGGACCTATACACATATTGAAAACAAAGTGAGAATCCATAACTGTACAGATACCTGTACAGCATACTGTAAGCACACAATACATATTTTCTGAATGATACAATAGACACAAAGTAATTCATAAACAATTAAAGAAACTTCCCCTTTTTTTCAGGCTGTAAACCTCCTACTTTTCTGGACATTTGGCAGACACATTAAGTCCTGCTACCAAACTGTTCTAAAATGTATTGTGACTACAACCAAGATTGATTTCAAAAGTCACCCAAGAAAAGTCAGGCCTGCTTTTGAGTTCTATCTTTGTAACATTTGGTGTCCTTATAACTATGTTTCAAGCTTCATTTAGTTGATACTACAGAGCCCATTGTTGCTAGAATATGTATGGAAAAATTATTCTAGTGTAGCACACTAAATTTGTTGAGCAAATATGTATAGTGAAAAGAAGCAACATACTAGGTCTGGTCCTAGTTTGAGGCCTGGCAAACAGTGGAATACTTGATGAACTTGTAGTTTTAAGAAATGAATTCAACCCTGGAAATCCATGCTATATGTTCTGTGGTGGAACTACCACAAGTCCAGCTGCTGGCAGGGAGCAGACATTTTGAGAACACAGTGATCGTGTGTACCAAATCTGTGAATTTGGGAAGGGAAAGGAAGGAGCAACAAATTCAAGGAGACGGTTTACTCCAAAGGCTTAAGGCTATATGTGGAAAACATTAATAAAGCCCTGAAGAGTAAAGAGCTGAGAAACAAAACTACTTGGTCTGACTTCTTGTATTTCAGAAGTAACAAACTGGCAGCCAGGTGGTAAGAATCTAGCCTGGACTTGTGTTTTGTTTGGCCTTAGCAATTTAAAAACAACATAAACTTAACTGGTATGTGTTCTCTGCTTTTCCACACCCCTCATCATGCTCTGTTGTCTTAGGCATATCATAGTAAAATTTGAGAACCACTGCTTTAGATTGTGGTGTTTAATCATTTTTTCCCCAAATTTATGGTTCTAATAGTTCAGAAGTAGGGGAATTTGTACAAACACCCAATTCATCACTAATCACAGAATGTTTTATATCATGGTATAGATTTTAAATAATCCTAGGAAGAAAGCATTTAGAGTGAAGAAAGTGATAAGAAGATGTCTAACTTGGTTGATGGGCTTGTAAACATGTAGGTTTTAAGAGAATTCTGATCTTTAGTACAGAAATCACAGATTTCAACTTACTTGGTGAGCACACAACTGCTAATATCACTAGACATCCTTCTCATTATAGGAAACTTTGAGGAAGAGAGAAAGTCAACCTAATGATTCCAACTCACATCTACTTACCAATTTCTACACTATTCTCACAAAATTTGAATCTGAAGTGAAACAGGTAGCATATATTCACATGCTTTAAAACTTCATGCATTGTCAGAGAGTGAGAGGGAAGAAAATAATTTACATTTTAATAAAATGTTTGCAATTTCAAAATATCTTGATTGACTACTGCCCGGTGAGTGAAAACCATACACAACTTGCAAACGTGGAAAGTTTCTGCTGCTTTGATTCTTATAATGAAAACTTTGAGCAGCCCACCTCTGTTCCCTAAGGCCTATCTAATCCCATTGTGTCTGCTTAAACTGTCGGCAAATATGCATGAGGTTTTGAAGAGTAGGCGCCTCTCTGTGGGTGAGAACACAGAGAGTACTCATTTCTCTGAGTTTTCTGATGTATTGAAAGCCAAAGGTTTGCACTTTGACATTGAGTGGTGACTAGTTTAGCTACTATAACATTACCAGTCTCACAGCCCTTGAAACTGTCTTCATATGAACTTTTCATTTGACCAAACTGGTTACTCTATATTTGTCACTTGTACCTAAGAACAATCCTTCTAAAAATATGGAAGTCATTTCTTCTTCTGTTATTTATAACACTGTCTGCAATTTCTTCGTCAAACTACTTAGTTGCATTTTATCATACTTTTAAAAATATGGTATGAGGATCTAAAGTTCAAGGAAGTATAACAATCAGTTGAAAAATACTCTCCAGACAGGTAATCATGCACTCTTGTGTCACCTGACATGCAGTGAACAAGCTGATGAATGAGTCAGAATTTAAATGGTAATTATCATTCATCATTATAATAGACTTATTAATTCATAAATTCTTGGTAAGCCAATTTTCTATAAAAAGGTTAATAACAAAAGTGGAAAAAGAAAAAAAATAGACCGAATATGATAAAAAAATGTAAGAGCTAAAATATCTTTACTGCCACATATCCCTCCTAATTATCCAGCAGTTTTATATTAAAATGTTTCTTATTACAGGACTATATTTTCTCAGCATTTTGAAAGGACAAAAAGTACAATTCTTTTTATTACTTAACCCCTCACCCTCCTTCATTTGAGTCAGGATAAATATAAGGACCAAACAGGGATTTTGCTCAAATGCTCTAAATTACTATAATCTCAGATAAACTGAAATGGTCTTTAACAGTGATTCTTGCTTTTATTAAATGCCAAAGTATCACATTTTGGGGTTGTTCTTTGGTCTGAATCTTGCATTCTGCATGGTAGCAGTATACATACATCTGCTACAGACTTACGTGGATAAAAATTACAAATTGAGTCTACACATGAGCTTGATTAAGTCTTTTCAGCTCAAAGATACCAATCAGCCATGTTGGCATCAATTTCAATATTACCAGCAAAAAATCATTTTAATTGTACTTTGCATTCCTTAATAACACTTTAAAAGGAAATAGAACAAAGAGAAGTAACTACAGAAGAAAAAATAGAACTCACTTCTAAAGCTGCTAAGATACAACAGCTAAAAAGTCAAAGATAAAACTTTTAAAATGAATTTATATCTTCAAAATATTTAAACAGTCTTATTTTAAAATGTTACTATTGATTATATTCAGGGAAATAGGCAAATTATTATTTGCATAACTTTTGCTCTCAGTTTGGAACATGAACTACAAAGTGCCATGATTAACAATTTTTACTAACTTTTTGTTTTCTTAGGGGTAGCCAGCATAAAAATGGGCTGTCAACTGGGTCAGTCAAATTGAATTAAATATCAATAAAATGAATCTAAATCCTTATGTTTAGTCAACTACAAAGTCAAAATATAAGATTCCACCATACAAATTTGTCTTCAATTTTGTTGAAAAAATTTTGGTTATAAATCCAAATACTACGTTTTCCATTAAGGTGGACAGGGAGTTTAAAAAAAAAGAGATCAGATTGACTATGATAATACTGATAAGAAATAAGATCACATATATAAGATCACATGCACAGATGCATATATGTATCCAATATTTTAAATAACAGAGTAATTGCTATATGAACTTTAAATTTCCTTTATATGCAAGTAAAAGTTAATAATACAGTACAGCTCCAAATCTCCAAACCATAGGCAGATAACATGCTGTTAACATTAGTGATTGGAGTTTTGTTTAAATAATAGCTGTGTAACTAGGACCACATTTCCTGATAACCCTTTGACACACACAGCTTCCAAAGTTTCATGCATTGGTTCTCATGTGGAAAGGAGGGCACATCCAACAAAAATTTGATAATCACCAAAAAAGACATGGAAGGAAAAGAACATTATTTTTTTCTGTTTGTCTATATTGGAGGGCATATGTTTTAAAGGAGTGCTTGAATGTCCTTTCCGGAGGCTAATGTTTATACTTCTAAAATCAAATAATGGAAGGGTGTGTTAGTCTGCAGTGGGAGGTTTTCCTTTGTAATTAGCATTCTGAGAAGATGTGTAAGACGTTCACAGCTGTATCATATCAGTAAAGGTAAAGAGTTCATCGATAACCTGCCTGGTTATTACCTTATTCTCTCTTAGGGACCTATAGCATAATTTCCTGAGGAAGTATGCACCTGGCAAGACAGAAAACTGGCTTTGCCCAAATGAAAATAAATGAATAAATAAGTAGATTAATTCATTAGAAATCAGTCAATCAATCAGAGGCTCGTCTTTGCTGTTTTATCACAAACTGCCTTCCAACCTTAAAAACCAAGCTGTGTTGAAATTGTAGGAAATAACTGAAGATGTTTCTTTAAAGTGCATCATACCCAGAAATGCCAGGGGCTTTCAAGCTCTCTGTAGGTGAGTTTCCAAGATTCTCTTCTCTAACCCTGGGCCTGGTTTTACATTTTAGATAGCTGATTCGAGATAGAAAAGTCATCAAGCTACAAAAGCTGTAAGCTATTGCTGAGACTCCATAGGATTTAGCAGTGTTGATAGTAAACTCAAGCTGTTTTGAGAATTAGAATGTTGCTTAGAAAGCATCACAATATGAAGTTGTCAATTTATTGGAATCAACACATATATGATTATTAATGAAAAGATTTCCATCATGAGTGGTTTTTATTTTTTTCCTTCCATGAAGGCTCTATACACCTTTGGAACTATTTTGATATAGAAACTTCTTTATTGATACTGATGTTAAAACTGTTGACCCGTTACGTATTCTCATCATATTCTCCATATATACTTTTGCAAATGTAAAATTTAAATATTTTAAAAACTGTAAAGAGCTATGAGATTTTTCTTTCTCCACGTAACTCGTGGAACTCCCAGTTTCAGATATTGATTTTCAGTTTCGTAAATGGCACTTTAATTTAAGTGTTATCACTTTGCTAATATTAGTTCCTGAGAAAGATCCGACTGCTGGCGTTTGTATATAGTCTTTTTGTTTCTATTTCTGTTTTGTTTTTGTGGTGGAGAGTAGTGGAAGTGCTGGTCAAGAGAGTGAAATGCATTTGCACTGTAAACACAATTCCCAGATTCTGGACTCATCTAGAGACGGAAGCAATCAATCATGTCTGATGTGATGAGATGCAAAGGGTAAAGATGGCACAACGTATTTATCTCATGTGTAACTCATTCATTCTCCAATTTTCCTAACATTCTCCCACACACCTCTGAAAAACTGGCAGAAGATTCAGATGGGTTTATTTTTATGACCTCGTAGTTTCACTCTATTCAATATTTGGGGGGAAATACCAACTCTCATGCTGACTTCTTTCATTAAATATTTTTTGTAAATATACATACTCTGAAAACCGAGAACTCTGTATTTATCTAACTAGTCAACTTAGTGGATAAGATACCTAATCTCCTAGCATTTAGCAGCCAGGCACCCCATCAGGTTCTTTGGAAAAGAGAACATGCTTATTGTGGTAACAATGAAACACTGTTTTAAGGACAGATTCCCTCTCATCTGCCAGCACAGCACATGAAATCCAACACTAAACTGTCAGGGCACTTATCTTCCAAGCTCCCTCGCTCTAGGTCATTTCTGTCTGTGCTGCCTTTTGGAGTGCACAAGCAGTAGAACCAGAATGCTCAATCTCCAGCCTGGGTTTTAACTGTCTACCTGGGAAATCAAATTGCTATGACCCCCGCTGCTGCCAAAAGAAGTCCAGAGTCCTAGAGAAAGTAGGTCTCAAGATACAGGATAAAACAAATATTTCCTCAGTCTTTTTTCTTACAATAATCTTTCCTTCTCCTTAAATTTTCTAGCATTTATTTGGAACTTATAATACTGTTTTTATATAAAACCATATTGTACATATGCTTTACTTTTTTGCAGCCAATATTTAGACATTCCCATGTCAGGGACCATTCCTTTTATCTCCTCATGCTTTCATAGCATATAGCATTTCTGTTTTTTTCTCTCTTGTACACACAAACTTACATACACACTCATGCATGAAATACTCAGTGAAGCAAACTTGGGCATGTAAAAAACTTGGCACTCAAGAGCATGTTATTAAGTGCACGTTACGTGGTTTTTAAAACAATGCACAATTCTATTATCTCAAATTTTACTTTGAAACCTGCAGGTTAGAATATTGGCCCCATGTGGGCAAGAACGTGTGACTGTTGTATTCATAGCAATGTCTGAGAATCCTCAAAGCTTGGAAGATATATCCATACATTATTTGTTAAATGAATTAGAAAAATTTCATTAACCCTGAAGATTCATCTGAATAAGAAAGAAAAAGGTAATTTGTAATCAAAAATCTATAACATGATTCATGATTTTGTAGTTCATAAAGAGTAAATGGTGTTGAATTAAAGGCATTGCAATGAGTTCCTGACAGACTTTGAAACTTGGCAATTTTTAAAACAGGATGTTGGTTTAAAGTGAATTAAAAGCAATCAACACAGAGATTCTGTTTGCAAGGAGATGGTCTTCTTGCAGGTCTGATATACAGAAAGCACACACAGCCATGCCAGGTGTACAAATATTGAAACATTTCCCTGCAGATGATGAGTAATTGCTGAGCCCTTCAAGTACCCCTGCAGTACCTGTGATTTCAGTTCTCTCCCAGAATTCCCTAGACCTCTCCACAATCCCTCCAAGAAGGATTAGTGTCCAGCATAGCAGGGCAACCCCAGCACCATGGCCAGTGATTATTCTGATTGCTCAGAGCCTCTGATGTGCTGGTTAAATATTTTGAATATTATTGCTGTCTTCTTGTTAGAGTTCTGACAGGAAGCTAGTCCTTTCACTTCCCAAAGGTTTCATGAGGGGATAAAAATTGTCTAACCCACTGTGCAGTAAGTTTGCATAAAACGGCAAAAAGAATATATAATTTTAACAGATGTCAACACAGAAGGAATGGGAATGGAATGGGTAACACTTAAGAGAGAGCCACAGAGATTTAGAGTAGAAGTCAGAGAGCAAAGATAAGAAAGTAATGCCTTGTCTTGCGCTGGGTTGGTGAGGCACAAGACGGGAGTAGAAAAGAACAGCTTAGCTGCACAATGATAGGAAGAAACTGGGCCAAAGGTAAGGCAGGGACTGGAGAAATGAATCTAGCTCCAGTGGCTTGCCCCTGTGGACATCCAGACAGGCTAATGCAGGTCTCTAAGCACGCGCATGCACACACACACATGCAAACGTCAGTCAAAGAAGTAGATATGAAAGGTGCCCAATCTCATGGGCGAAGCTGGGGCAGCAAGCTCCAGGGAGTGAGCAACTGAGAGGTAAAGCAAAGAGCAGCATAAGCAGACTTCCTTGGTCAAACTAGTGGCTCTATCTGGAATAGGAGTTGATGGCAGAACCAAAGTTTGCTGGAGGAAAACAGGTCCCAGTGTCAGGGTTGTAAGTACTTCATGACCTGTAAAGCCAACCAGAATCGATCAAGCACCTTGAAGATTTTAGCCTTTAAGGTTAGCATTTGAGGCGATCACTTGATGTCACTTTCTTTGTATAAACTTGTTCCTTTGATTTCTTCTCTCTATCTAAACTTTCTATTCTGTAACTTTGTATTGCATTTTCACATCTACTTTACTTAGATGCGTTTTTTTTTTTTTTGTTTGTTTGTTTTTTTGGCCTGGATCTTGGCTCGACCTTATATAGAATATGCTCTGGTTTTCTACAGTCCCCTCTGCCACCAACACCCTCTAGCAGTACTCTTGGCCCCACAGTCCTGGGAACTTTCTTATTTCAAGTGGGGTGACCTATTTTAGCTTTTCTTAATGAACACAGTACTCTTGCCACAGACCTAACAACCAGCTACGGCCACTTGGTTCTGGCTCTCCCATTAGCTACAAGTGCAGCATTTTGATTTCAACCGGTCTGAGGAAGCATTGTCAGTCCCAGTGCAAAACTGAAATACAAAACAAAAACTGAGGCAAGATCCCCAACGTATAGCTTTGACCAATTTTGTATGTAAGCAATCAGTGCTACCACTGAGAAAACTCATTCTTTGGTACTGGTTGTATGAATAAGATTATTTGGAGGCCACACTGGCAGGTAGTGTGCATACTGGTTGGCTTTCCACGTGGGTAGCTGAGCCTGCAGCTGGTGATCATTAGCAACCCTGTTGGTAGCAGGCTGGAGAAGGCAAAGTCACCTGAGAAATCATGCACACAAGACAGCGTGGTACCTTAACAGAAAAATAGTGTACAATTCCCAAGAAAGGAAAATGACAAGAACAGCATCCTAAGAATAGATACTGAATATTAACACAGCATGCACCAGTAAGCTTCCTTGCCACAAGTAAGAACAAGAAAGCAGTTAGAAATACAGGACTAAAATATTGACTTACCCATGCCTGGCAAGAGAATTATTAACAACTCCCTAGTGAAGGGGAATTGGTAATAAATACGAAACTCATACACCTGTGGTATAAATTTAACTCATAATTCGTAACTAACTTAATCTAGTTAATATTTTGTAAGTTTATCCACACAATGATGAAATTATTCTTAAAGGAGTTTCTTCGATTTAAAAGCCCAATTAAATCTTCCCTTCCAGGTGTTGAGAAAACATTACAATCATTTGATCTATAGATAAGTGCCTTAAAAATCTGACATTCTTAATTGGGGCTTTTTGGAAAAAAAACAGTGGTAGAGACAATGAGAGGCACTCCAAGAAACTTTAATAACAAATACAAATGGGAGGGGTCAATTTTTAGAAGTGATGAAAGATGTAGTGTCTTAAAATTTTTAAATAATTTTATTATTAGAGAAGTTGTAGGTTTACTGAGAAATCAGGAAGAAAATACAGATTTCCCCATATTCCCTCCCTATTATTGGCATTTTCCACTAGTGTGGTGCCTTTGTTATAACTGATGAAAGAATATCATTATAATTGTACTAACTATAATCCATAGTTTACACTAGGGTTCGCTGTTTGTGTTGTACAGTGCTATGTTTGTTTTCAAATTTTTATTCCAGTAACAGACATAAACCCTAAAATGTCCCCTTTTAACCAAATTCAGATACACTATATAGTGGTATCTTGATGTTGTGCTACTACTATCTGTTAATTCCCCATACCTGGCTCCCACCCCAGTCCCTAGAAGTCTGTATTCTAGTTTCTGAGTTTATAAATTAAAATATTCTTAAACTATTAATTTCCACTTTGACACATGACACATAAACACAAAAACTAAAAGTAAATTTTTGTGGTTCATCTCATAAGAAGATATTTTCCTTATTTTTAGGTAGCAAGGGATGTCTTAAGTAGAAATAGTATTCATTTATGAAATAAATATTGATTAATTAATACACTATATTCATACTCATTCTGTAAAATTCCTCCTTTAAAACAATTGTATTCACTGTTTTAAACAATTGCACTCACTGAGCAAGTTAATATTAATGCCCTAGTACAAAAGAAAAAGAATGGACATTCTCTCCAGTCAAAGATACATGTGGATAGAATTTAAGCAAGTAAGCTTTTTCTCTGTGGAATACAAAAATATTACTGAGTATATATTTTAAACACATACACACAATGGAAGAAATCAAAATAATGTGTGTATTTAACCTCTTGAACTTTCCGAATATTGGATGTGGTAAGATTGGGTCTGACAGACAAGTAGCTAAGTTGAAACTTTTCTCTTTGTGTGTTATTTTTACCCTTCTCTCTTCAGAATCTAAATGGAAACAGATGAATTCTTAAGAGGGATATAGCCATTTTTTTCTTAAAAAATAAAAATAAAAAGACTTGGCAATTTTGTAAAGATAAATTGATTATTCCAATAATCAATAATCAAACAATAAGGTTGGTAAAAGTAAATCATGTGTGCTAATGAGCACTTTTTATCTGCTTTTCATTCTTTTTTCACTTATGATCATCCTTTGTAATAAAAATAACCAAACACTCAAAGAAATGAGACCAAAAAGAAAAGTGAGCTATAGTGTTTTAAATTGTATATTTAATATGTTTTCTTTTTGTGCTTCAATACAGCTTATCAAGTTTCTTCTAAAAATAGAGACCAGTAGAGAGATCATAATTGGCATATTTTATTTATGCCACATAGTCAATGAAAATCAAATTTTATTCTCTATTACCTTGGTTTTCAAGACAGGTTTTGTGAGAAATTAGTGTTTTTTGTAGGAGGGTGCGCAATCTTTTTAGGGGTATATATTCTTGTACTTTTATCAATCTCTGGTAAAGTAGAAATAATGGACACATCATAAGTTATTCTTAACTTTGAACAGTTCTCTGGCATCTCAACTTGATTGTTCGTCTATGGTGCCCAGAACTTATTTCAGGCTGAATTGCAAAATAGACAATTTGTTTTGGGCCCTTCTACCTCCCTTGCCTGCACTCTTGCATTTTTTTCTTTCTCCTTTCTTCAGAACCCACTCTTATTAAATGGTTTCACCCTTAAGTCAATTAAACATTAGGGATTTAACAGAATAACCCATACAAATGTATTTGCAGTTGCACTCGTTTTGAAGAGAACAAAGCTAATTTCATAGGATAACATATGATGAAAATACAGGAATTACAGATCATGGAAAGGGAATATTGTTGGTAAAGAGGTCCTGTTAGAGTCCCTATTAAAAATAGGTATTCACTTGCTTCATCTGTAAGTCATTTCTAAAGGTTTTGCATGTGCATGCGTAAGTTTGTGAGAGAGCAAGTGCAAGAGAAGAGAGACTTCACACCTTCATTAGCAGTAAAAATTACCATGAATGCATAAAATTATCATATTCAGAAAAAAGTGGGCACATTCACTTACCACATATAAATATTTATTTTTTTAATTTTGGGAGAAATACAGGCAATAGTTGACTATATGTCTTCACACTATTGTATTGCATCCACCAGAGGATACTTTAAAATGCCAATCTGATGTAGTTTTAAATGCAAGAAATGACAGCTGTAGTTTGTGAGGACTGACAACCAGGACCAGGATATTGCATTTATACAAAAGAGTAATCAGAATAATTGACAGCTGTTCTTTAAGACTCAAATGTCCTTTGGGGCATGATACTTTGACAAACAACTGTTAGTGAACCATAGTCCTAAGAAAGTCAATTTATTATTGCTGAAATTTTAGGACATGCCAATACTTACCAGCACATACTTTATGAGAAAAAAATCTGCAGAAGAATCTCTGAAGTTCTAACTATCTGATTAAATTTTTTGTCACCAGCAGTATCAATCACTAAATACCAAACATCTTCTTCAGAGCTTCTAGAGACATTAAATCAATATGTAAAATGCCAAGATATTGTGAAATACAAACCCACGCTGTCAGATAGCATTTTCCAGAATATTCGCAGTGGTGAATGTTACAGTTTACCAAATATGCCACCATCCTAGCAAGTGGTAAACCACCATCACTAAAATGTATTACTTGCTTAAAATCTGGACGTTTAATGACTGTGGTTAAGGAGGCTACCACACCAGAAAAATGCAGCAGTTCCTAAGTTGGTTATTTATTAACCAGTAGTCCATAACTTCAAATAAGAATTGTTAGGGGATAAAACCAAACAAACAAAGGCAACAAGCAAAGGTGTTCAAATAACCAAAGACCAGCCCCAAATATGCCATTTTTTTTCTCGTATCTGACTCCCACTATCCCACTGACACCATCCTTTACCGGATGAATCTTTTCCAGACTTCCTAAAACAGAATAGTATGCTCTGAAATACAGTCTTTTGTACCCTCTGCTCTTGCATTGAAACTAATCTCTTTCCTGCCCTATATTCTATAAAACAATTCTTTAAAATATAATTCCTTTTATTGATGTAACAAATAATTTTTTAAGTATCTCTATGAACCAAGGGATGTGATAAGAATACAAGGATGAAGAGAAACAGTTCGTGTCATCAAAGAGCTGCCTGCCTAGATGAAAATATTCCTGCTAAGAGGTTAAAAATATATTATTGGAATAGGTCATCCAGTTTTTGCATTTTAATAGAGTACTTCCATAGAGAAGTTATACCTTAAAAAGGTAGTTTCCATGGAAAGAAGTTTGAATATTGCAAGGGGGATGGGGAGGCAGCTTGGGGGTGGACAGACTGATGAAAAAGGTAGACCTTTAAATAATAGCCACATAATACATTGGCTCATTCAATATCATTTTTGTGAAAATGCAACCCCATTACTAAGTAACTATAATGCCTGTAAATAAGTTACTTGGTCACTGTATTGTATTAATACATGGTTTTCTGCAAGTCCTACAAGGGTAAAGTCAGCCTTGTAGGTTGAGAATTGAGTCTCAAGTGTGGAGAGAGGTCATTACCATTATCAGTCCCCCTAGTCATGATCATGTGAAAAAATGCCAAACACAGAGAGCAATGTTCTCATTCGAGAACAATTTTGCCCCCCAGATGATACTTGACAAAGCATGAAGGCATCTTTGGTTGTCATAATTGGGGGAGGTGCCACTGGTATCTAGTGGGTAGAGACCTACAATGCACAGGACAGCCTCTCACAGCAAATCATTATCCAGCCTTGAGTGTCTGTCAATAGTGCCAAGGTTGAGGAATTCTGATAGAAATTCTGAGATTGTGGCATCTCTTTTCCCAAAGATAGCATCTATTTTTCATCTTGAGAGCCCTCCTTGAATGGAGAAAGTTCACCATGAGAAGATTAAAAATTTGATATTGCCAGAACCTTACCTAAAATCATTTAATGTATTTCTCAAATTTAAGTGTTACACTATTTGGGATACTTGTTTAAAATACTTATTCTTGGGTCTGTTTCCAGGGATTTTTATTCAATAGCTTTGGGGTAAAGATCAGGAATCTTAATTTTTCAGGTGATAATGATGCGAATGATTGGAGGATCATGCTATAGGAAACACTGGTCTGTTGGATAAAACCCAAGTCCTTCAACATTCTGTATAAGTCTGCAATATGGTCAAGTCCCTGCATACCTCTCACGGTATATATATTGTCTCTCTCCTATCATACTCTATGTTCCATCAATTCTCATCAATTTGAGTTTCACTGAAACTTTGAACTATTTCATGGACTCCCAGCTTTCACATGGAATTCTGCCTGGAATTCCCTTTCCCTCTTTTTCCCCCTATAACAAGCAGCATGCTGGTAAATGTTTAGAAGCTCTTCCAAAACAATAAAACCTTGATCTGTAGTGTTTGCCAATTTCCGTGATTTAAATACTTTCACCATGGCCAATTTCTAGCTATTGGCATGATGTTTCTGGACACTGAGTTGGAAAGAAATGTTCATCATTGGTTCTGATGTGTATTTCTATGTGTTATGAATTGGAACATAGTTTTCAGGGCAGGCATATTTGATAATTGCTTCTGGTATCCAAAGAAGATGGAGAGAAGACCCTTCATGCTGTCCTAAAAAAGTACACCTTAAATATGTGAGCAGATAGTTGCATTTCATCTTAAAAGATAATATAGTTATCTTTCTGAATCCTTAAAAAGTCATATGTATATGGATTATTCCAGTCATTTACTCTCTGTATTCATATAGATACTACACAGAAAATTTGTTCAACTCAAAGACCAATTATAAAAGTTTGTCACTACAGAATGTTTCCTCTCTCTCTCCCTCTCTCTCTCTTTCTCTCTCTCTCTCTCTCCACAAATTCAGATAAACCAAACAAATGATAATACAGTATAAACAGAGGAAATGGTCTTACTTTAGGGGCATAAGCATACAGATAACTTAAACAAACCATAGCATACTATCATACTATGGTATAGAATGTTCTTTCAATATTTTATTCTAAGTTGAAATACAACAAGGAATGTCTCTTCTGGGAGGTGATGGTGATTATACACATAAAACATGGGAGAGTTTTTCAAAAGTTATAGTTAGAAAACACATTTATTTGTTGCCAACACCATTTTTTGCTGATTTGCATTTCAGTGGTTTATGGAAAGATGCAAGGACTCAGGTGGATCTTTTCTATGTGATAAAATAGGAGCAGAAAAGAAAGTTTACCCCTCACTGAGCCAACTCAAATGTACTTCCAATTCAAAAGCAGTGAAAACAATTGTGTAAGCTGCTATGGCAGAGTCCTCAGGACAACGATCTTTAAACTTAGATTATCAAGTACCTGATAAGAATGAGAATCTTGAAGAAGATCATTTTCATTTTGATGAGTTGTCATTTCTGTGTTACTCATTTGTTTGCCATTGACAGAAATTACTCTCTCCCAGGATAATATCTTTAAAGAAAGATAAAACCAATTTTGAAATACTAATATTATATTAGGCAGGCATCCCAAAAGTTGATAGAACACAACTGTATAGTAGAACTTGGTGATGTAAATGGCATATGTTTCTTAAAAAATGGACTTTAAAACTTTCTTCAAGTGTTACTCCCTTTGAATAACTGGCCTTTTTGCCTAGAAGTAAAAGAATTACATATGGAACTGTACCACAGAGCTCTCTTAAAAATATATTGCATCAGGGTCATGATGTTGTAATTTAGAATTTTAAAGGTAAGAGAATGGGCTTTTAAATTTAATATCTCAGGAAATTTGGATACTTTCCACTCAAAACTTGGCTTGCAATTTGTCTCTACAGATGATTTTAATGGTTTAAATTAGTTTTGGCTTTTCAAATTGTGAAGTAGCCAATAATTTAGCTTTGACCTGAGTTTAAACAATTAGTTCTAACCAGCTCTAGTTATTTTTAAAATCAGGTTTTAGAGTAAAAGAAATAAACGTGGTTAGTTAATATTTCTTATTCCTCAGAGATATAGACATATATTTAAATATAAAATTTCAGAGGTTTTAGTCTGAGAGCAAACTCCTTATTTCTATGAATAGTGTACCAAAATATTGTTGTGTTAAGTGAAAATTTAGAAATGGAAAGCAATAGTTTTAAAACACTGAATATCTTTTATCCTCTTTCATATACATATATGAAATATATATATTTCAGAATTTGGTAGTTTAATTTTAAAGTCAGCTCTCATTTACAAATTGTGGAGAAGAAGGGAGAACTCAAATGATGGCATAATTTCCTAACTTCATCCCATTGCAAAGTTTAGAGTCTTTTGAATTGCCCTGACCAGACCACAAAAGCCTTCCGTGGCAAGTTGCCAGTTTCAGTTAAACTTACACAGTGCTAGTCATACTTGAGAGTTCTCTGGTTGCTATTAAATAACTCAGCAGAGGGACATAATGCCCATCTTGCATTGTCTGAACCAACAAGTGCACTCCAAAGGCTGTTAACAGAGAGGCTGAAAGGAGGCTGCATTTGGGGACAAAGAATCCTAAGTACCTCCTCACGGTGAACAATGTGGTTTGTACTTGGATCCTTTTGTAAGCAATTATTCTGTTAATCTTCTATTAATACTCTTTATTTATAATATGATTCAAATTAGCATTGGCACTGACATAGGTGGAGATGAATGGCTTTAGAAGGGCAGAGGGAATTAAAAAAACAAAACAAAACAAAACAAAACAAAACTTTCCCAAGTATCCCTTAAAAAACACATTTTGATGAACTATTTTCTTACCTAGATGCTCTCAGCTTTGAATAAATGTAGCAAGAACTAAGAAAAATTACCCAATTTATCTGGGATTAAACATAAGTAAGCAAAGTGATTTTAAAAAAATGGAATTACAATTCAAAACCTCTCAGCTTTTCTGGATTTTATCAATAATATAGCCTTGCTTGACTCCAAAAGAGTGCATTCCTTTACAAACTTTTAAGTTTACGAAACGGCAGAGTTGAATTAAGTGACTGCTAAATTCTCTGCAGCAATTTTGGAACGACGTACAAAGTGGCTGACTGATTGCCTAGTGGCCTGCTACTATCTGTGCAATCTAAACAAGCCACACCTTTTAACTTCAGGTTTTTGACCTGGAAAATTGGGAGTAGGTTGATTAGTCATTTTCTAAGCTCTCTTACTGCCAAAAATTAGTGCTGCTTTGACATTACTATAAAGACCATGGTCAAAACAGGATGAAAAAGTGAAAGGAGAAAAAGAGGCATCAAAATATGTCTAACAACACTCACATCAAAAGATTTTTGCAGCTGAATTTTGTAACAGAAGGAGAAAAGCTGAAGTATGATGTTGATGTTCTCACATAAGGATCTGACTTTCTCCCTCCTGGTTTCCACTGTCACCTAAAAAATATACAAGTGTGGTAGAGGGGAAACAGTTGCCTCATATGTCAACCTTCAGTGTGTGGAGTCTTGTCAAATAATGAGAACAAACTACAGGTGAGGATGTTGGATTTGGACTCTCGCAAAATTCCTATTTTTTCTCCTCTTCCTCCCATACAATCTCAGTGGAACCAGGGAGTCATCTCATGGAGAAAGAAACAGAAAGCAGTTATGTCAACATAGCCAAAGGGATGGGGCACAATGAAGAGAGGCTGAAAGGCGAGTGAGTGGTGACCCTGTTGGGCACATATAGTGCTCTGCTAATTAGTCTGTTCAAGTTCAGACTTGGCTCAGGAGGTGTAAGCTCCAAACAGGGTCAACAACTCTGTAGTAACTGAAATTCTCATAGAAATTTCTAATGAGGACTGGTGTCATTTTATTGGTCTAGAAGCGCCTAAGGCAGATCTACCGGGTAAGTGAAAAAACCAGAAAGTTGGTGGTGTATCCTCTGAAAATTTATACTTTTCTTTTTCCTTAATATGAAAACCATAGTGGTGGTCAATTTAATTTTTATACACAAAAGATAAAAGATTATCTTAATTGATTTAAAGAATTATCTTCTATGTTCATTCATTGATTTATTCATTCCAATAATGAATGAGCACCAACTATGTGCCAGGCACCAAGTCTGCACTGAGATACAACGATGAATAAGACCCAGAACCTGCCTCCAAGGAGCATGCAGTATGGTTGAGGAATACTGGATTGTATGTCCCTTGTAACATGGCAAGTGTCAGCAGCCTGTGACATAATTATAATCTGACAGAAAAACTAAGTATTATATAATCAAGCAACTTCTTTCAATGCCTATCCACTCCACAGTGCTCTGTTACTATGTAAAATTACACTCACAAATGCTCTTTGGTAGCATTTTTAAAAGATGAAATGAGACTATACACTAAAAATCAGTCCCAATTCATTCTAGATATTATTTTATGTCAAATTAGGATATGAAGATATTAGCCAAGAAAATGAAAAATGAGTGTACCTGCGTACAACTGCATGTTCTATTTTTCAGGCTTAACAGCTTAGCTGTAACATTTGTACATTAGCTAAATAACATCTCAAGGGGAGCCGAGATAGAACCTTGATGTCTACTGATTGTACATGTGTGAGTTTGTGCTCTCAAAGGATGGTCCTTAAAAAACTCCCTGCTGGAAGCTATTGTGCATATTGTAAAAGGAACGTTGCTAAGTGCCAATTGAGCTAGTACTGTATACTTGCCATTTAAAAAGAAGATTTCATACCACTTGATTATGTTAAATAGAAATGTTTGAAATTTATACAGAATTACATCAAAATGGCACAGTAGTTATATGTCTAAAGAGCTGCGACTACTGTATCCCATAACTAATGTCAATCCTTCTGGTAGATGGTTTAATGTGAGACTGTCACAGAATGTATTACAGGAGAAGTATAGAAAGCCTGGAATAGGGAGGCCATAAATATATATTGTAATAGAATCAAAGCCCATGTTTACATTGAAATACACCTACATATTTATATATATATTATATATAGTTATATATACATTTATATATATATATATGCCTAAATTTTACTTTTCATATAACACAAGTGGAAATCTGACTGCCATTTAACTACCCACATCCATGTCTGAATCAATCAAGGAAGTTTTATCGGATACTTTCTAGAGTCAACTGCTTGGTGCTGTTCAGGGTTCACATGGAATGACAACGTGTTGTATTACTTTTAACCAATTTTTCTGAAAAGTTCATCTCCTCAGAGACTTCCAATTTCCCCTCCAAAACAGGGGAGCAAATTCTCTCCATCTTTGAGTGGGTGGGTCCTTTTCATCAACCAATTCTATTTTCAGTGGATAGCTGTTCTATGTGCCTTAGTGGTAAATAAAGTATATAGGCCACAAATACAATTATCAACTACCTTATGTCATAAAAATATAGCACTAGGAAGGGTCTACCAAGTGCATGATTCTATTTCCCCTTCCTCCAAAGATCTTGTTGTTAAGAAAAAAGATAGTATTTTAAAGAATGCAACTAGACTTTATGTAGAAAATAAAAAGGTGGCAGCTGTGAGCCAGAAAGTTTTAAGAACTCTTGGAAGACAAAATGGAAGTCATGGGGAAAAATACAGGGGAAAGAAAGGCACAGTTCAAAGCCCCGAGGATGGGCACAGACTTCCCAAGAGTCCAAGTAAAATGATAATCCTAGAGTCAGCAAAACAGTTTAGGGTATGCCAATTGTACCTCAACAAAATTGTCTTAGAATTATTTTTAAGGAAGGAAAAAAGGAAAAGAGAGACAGAGAGTATTGGTAGGTAATGAGGCACCTTCACAGCAGAATCCCCTGCTCTCCTCCCCTCTCGTTTGTTGTTTACTATCCTGGAGAAGTTTCATCTTCAGAAACATTCTTCAAACAAATATCATGAATTCGGAAGGACAGAAAAAAAAAGCGCAGAGTTTTACTGAGACCTTTAATAACACCAGGAAGAATTGGGAGGGGAGAGAAAAGGCAATCGCCTGAGAAGAAAAAGCACTAAAATCCTCCACTTTCACGGGAAAATTTACCTAATGTTGGCTATGGGAGGGATTCCCACCTAACCTGCCCAACCTTCACAAACCCCAAGCATGATATTATGATAATTGTTTTCTTCCATCTCCTGTTCCAGTACCCTTCCTTGCCTCTGTTCTCTGCTTCTAAAACCTTATACAATGAATTTTAGATATCCCGAATAAAACATATTTAAAAGACTTTTCTCTCGTATTTGTCATTCCTTTGTTTTTTGCTGTAAGTTTTGAGACATTTCTTTAAACTTTTTCTCAGATCACTAGTATGGTGATATTTTCTTTAAGTTTGTTATCTGGACATTTTTTTTTTTTTACTTTGGCAATCATATTTTAAATTTCTAGGAATACAGTTTGTTCTCTGATTTGTACTTTTACCGTAGCACCATGTGAGACACTTTCTCAAATCTCTCTAAGGATACCATTTCCCAGAATTCTATTTGTTCTCACTGATTGTTCACTTTTTGTTTTTTAATTTTTATTCTGTCACCCTATATACAACCCAACATTTCCCCCCTTTAACCACATCCGGATATACACCTCTGTGCTGTCAATCACCACCTCCTTCCATTACCGAACAGGAGCCCTGTGCCTTTTAAGCTTTAACTTCCCAGTCTCTATCCCCACCCCAACCCCTGGTAACCTATATTTTAGATTCTGACCCTGTGAATTTGTTGGTTCTAATTATTTCGTATCAGTGAGATCATACAATATTTGTCCTTTAGTGCCTGGCTTATTTCACTCAGCTTGATGTCTTCAAGATTCATCCATGTTGTCACGTGTATTAGGATTTCATTCCTCTTTACAGACAAACAGTATTCTATCATATGTATATACCACATTTGTTTCTCTATCCATCAGTTGATGGACACTAGGGTTGCTTCAATCTTTTGGCATAATGCTGCTGTAATATGGGTGTGCAAATATCTGTTTGAGATTTTGCTTTCAAGGCGAGGTGTAAATATGTTGATGTGAGATTGCAGGGTCATATGGAAATTCCATACTTAACTTTCTGTATTTCACAGTGATTGTATTCCACAGTGATTACACCATTTTACATTGCCACCACAATGAATGAGTATTCCTATTTATCCTGATCCTATTTATAGAGGCAGTACTTCTATGTAGTTTTTAAAAATTAATTGACTTTTTATATTATGATATGGAGAAAATCACATATTGACAGACTTAAATGTCAACTAAAAAATGACTAAAATAATTTGTATGTTAAAAAAGAATCTAGATATAATTATATGCCAAATATTTCTTAGAAAAAAACCACATTGCCAAATTCAATTTTAATTTTGCCTTTCATTAGATTTCTTCAAAGATCACAATATTCTCAAAGTTATGATGAAAATGTCATAAAATGAAAGCAGTCTTAAAACATCCCTGTTAATTTGATAAAAATAAAAAGTACTAATTCCATGTATAAGCAATTTTTAATAAAGAAAGTGACTTCTCAAAAAATAGAGCATGAAAATGGATCAAAAAAAAAGAAATTCATACATTCTCTTTCAGAAGAGAGTGTGTATTCCTAACTTACTTATGACTGTGCATCAATTATATGGTGAATGTATGAAATATGTCTATGTATTTTATGATTTCATAATGTGCAAATTGAGGAAGACTTTCCTATTAGAATAAAGCTAAGATGTTTTAAAAAATCATTTAAGAAAGAAAAAATTATTGTGGCTACTAATGTCTCATACTCGTCTAAAAATGGTAAGCTGTATTTTTGGATTATCTAAGTTGTTGCTCTATAAGCTTCAGCTTCTCTCTCAGCTCCTGTGAATTCTTCAAAGTGTCCCTCTTGGCTGTAGCAAGCTGGCTTCTTCTGCTCTAGCAAACTAATCGAGGCCCATGCTGAATGGGCAGGGCCACACCTCCATGGAAACTATACAACCAGAGTCATCACCCACAGTGGGGTGGGTCGATCTCCATGGAAACACTCAAAGAATTACAATCTAATCAACACTAATAGGTCTGCTCACACAAGATTACATCAAAGATAAAGGTATTTTGGGGATATAATACATTCAGACTGGCACAACCCACAACTTCCCTAATAAAGGAAAAAAAAGACTAAGTAAAGAGCTTACAAATGAAGGTCAGCAAACATATGAGTCCAACCACAAAAAGAGTTAAAAGCAACAGTAAACAAAAGATTTAGACACCCAAGCAAGCAGATGTTGTAATTACCAGACAATTTACATAATTGTATATGAACTGGTTAAAAAATAAAAGATGCAGTAATGAGGATGGGCATGAAACAACTCTCAGGAATGAACTGGGAAATTAAAAAAATTATAATTCTCAAGTAAAAAATATAGATATTGAAATTTTTAATAAAAGACCTCAATGGGTAATTTAAGTAGCATGTAAGACACAGATAAGAAAAGAATTAAAGAACTGTGAGTTATATGTGAAGAAATTACCAAAATGCAGAACACAGACATGAAGAGTTAGAAAATATATTTAAGGAAGGAAGCCCAATCTCTGTCAGGCTTCTTTGGATTTGGAGACAGCTTGCTCCATAACTGAGAATTTAACTGCAGCCTTTATATTAACTCAGCAGATAAAGCTACCAAATTTGAATGGAGAAGCCCACATCAAGAAGACTTGCTCAAAGTTGAGTATTTTCATAGCTTGGTACATCCTGGTACATAAATCATCATTTACACATCTAGGTAAATATGCTTGCACATGTGATCCAGATAACAGATAGAAGAATATTTATAGGATCATTGTTCATAATGGAAAAAGACTGGAAGAAATTAAAGTGTACATCAATGGAAGACTGGATAAATGAAATATATTTAAACAGTGGAATGTTACACAGCAGTGAAAAGGAATGCACTATAGTTACATGTTACATGCAACCAAACGGGTGAATTTTAGGAATATAACACTGAAAAATAAAATTTGAAAAAGGCAGAAGTCCCAGGATGCTGCATATTGTATTTTTGTAAGTATCTAAAACAAACAAAAATATCCAATGTGTTATTTATTCTCGTATCATATAAACTTTAAAGGCAAAGTCATAGTAAATAAAAAATTCAGAATAGGGATTATTTACTTCCAGAGGTAACATACTAGAGGGTATAGGGAAGGACATGTAGATGAATGCCAAGTTATTGTTAGCATTTTAGTTTTTGGATTGGGTAAAGGGTTCACAGATATTTCATATATTATGATTATTTATGATATGTATATGTACTATACACATTACATGTATTATTTTGTAAATATCAAATATTTTAGAAGATAATGAAGAAAAATGTTAAACATTGTTTAAAAGGTTCTTTGGTAAAATATGTTGAGGAAAACTGAGTTAAATAATAAGTAGGTATATTTAAAGCTGAACTTTTTTAGAGATTTCAGTATAATATTATATGCTGCGTCTCTCCAAATGGGGCTATATTTTCTTTTTGTTTTTTTTAAATGCAATTTTATTGAGATATATTCACATACTATATAATCCAACCAAGGTATACAGTCCATGGTATACAGTGTCATCACATAGTTGTGCATTCATCACCACAATCAATCTTAGAACATCCTCATTACTCCCCCCCAAAAAATAATAGAACTAAAAAATAAAAATAAATAAAAATAAAAAGGAACACCCAAACACACATCCCATATCCCTTATACTCCCTATCATTTATATATATATATATGTCTTTATTTTATTTGTCATCTGCCCATACACTGGATCCAGGGAGTGTCAGTCACAAGGTTCCCACAATCACATGATCACATGATAAAAACTATATAGTTATACAATCATCATTGAGAATCAAGGCTACTGGATTGCAGTTCAACAGTCTCAGCCAGTTCCCTCTAGCTATTCTAACGCACTAGAAACTAAAAAGGGATATCTATATAATGCATAATAAAAACCTCCAGAATGACCTCTTGACTCTATTTGAAATCTGTTGGTCACTGAAACTTTATTTTGTTACATTTCTTTCCCCTCTTTTGGTCAAGAAGGCATTCATGTCCCATATTGCCAGGGAGACTTACACCCCTGGGAGTAATGTCCCACATAGGGGGTGAAGGTAGTGAGTTAAGTTGCAGAGTTGGTTTAGAGATACAGGCCACATCTGAGCAACAAAAGAGGTTCTCTGGGGATAACTCTTAGTCCTAGTTATAAGTAAGCTTAGCTTCACCATTGGAGAGAAAAGTTTCATAAAGCCAAATCTCCAAATCAAGGGCTTGGATTATCAAACTGGTATCCTCCATTGCTTAAGAGAATAGCAGGAATTCCCCAGGTGGGGAAGTTTAATAGTTTCAGCTTTTAAATAAACTAACCAGATGGGTTAAATTAGACTGTGCTACCGAAAATATAAATTTTGTACCAAACAAACCTCTTTCCTTTAGTCTGACCTAGAAGTTGGAGTTTTAAAATATAGTCAATACCATCCTTTACCTTGTATTCTAATTTACCTTAGTCCTAACCAAGTCCATTTCATTCGTATCTCTGGTTGCAGGCTGATCTCTTTTTCAGCTTCTTTAACAGTTGCTGTATGGAGTAATGCTGACTTACAGAGCTGCAGAACTCTAACTCTGAGTCTCAGGTGTCACGCAGATACCCAAATGTCCAGGGAACTACCAGGTTATACACAAAGAGTACAGCATCTCAGAATTTAGGAATAACAGTTAAAATGCAGGAATAAATGTGACTGTGGTAAGAGCTTACAATATAGAAACCTTTACAATGAGCCTTATTGAGCATTCTGTACTCTTAATCATCAATTGCCCAGTCTCTTCCCACTTTCTATCTCCTGATAACCTATGCTCTTGAATTTAATTGTCAGAGTTTGCTCATTATACTTAGTTTATTTTAGTGAGGCCTTACAATTTTTTTCCCTTTGTTTTTGGCTTATTTCACTCAACATATTGTCCTCAAGATTCATTCACCCAGTTGGATGCATCATGACTTCAGTCCTTCTTGCAGCTGCTCAATATTTGATTGTATGTTTACACCACAGTTCACCCCTCCTGTCACCCATCAACGTATCCTTAGGCCACCTCCGTCCATTGCAAATCATGAATAATGCCACCATAAATATCAGTATGAAATATCTCTTTCAGTTCTTCCAAGTATACATCACATGATGGGGTTGCAGGATCATATGGCAGCCCTACACCCAGCCATCTGTGGAACCACCACACTGCCCTCCAGAGGGGTTGCACCAGTCTACTTTCCTACCAATGGTGAATAGGTATATCTCTCTCTACACATCTTCCCCAGAACTTGTATCTTCTGTTTATTTTTCAAACAGTTTTATTCATACACCAAACAATCCATCCTAAGTGAACTACCAATGGCTCCCTGTATAATCACATAGTTATGAATTCATCACCAAAATCTATATGAGAACCATTCCATTTCTTCTTCAATGAAAGAAGAAAAAAATAAATAAAAATAAATAATAATAAAAATAAAAAAGAAGAAACATCCACATCAACAAGAATCCCATATCCTGCACTTATATCTCCCTTATTATTGACATTTAGCTTTGGCATATTGCCTTTGTTACAACTAATGTAAGAATATTACACTGTTACTGTTAACTATAGACCCTAGTTTGCTTTGATTGTATATTTTCTATATACCATCCCCAAAGGGGGTGTATTTCTTAATCAAACCCTTTTGTTGGGGGAATCTCATGACTAAGTTAGAATGACCTCTGTGCCTCCAAATTCCTGTACTGTTGGCCACCCATTTTATCTCAAATACACCATTAGTTATTTTCTTAATGCATTAAGTCTCCAATAATCCACTGAGAAGTTATAGACATCCTCGGGTGAGATAATATGTTGACAAATTCTTAGTACACAAGAGTTTACCTGGAATTATAACATGTGACTTTTGAAAGTAGAGGTATTTCTAAGGAAATGGACAGCAAGGAAGATAAGCATGATTTTGATAAAAGGAAGAGAAGGCTAGGTTCAGAGAATGGAAAAATGGGTAGGGCTTGTGGACCTTGGTGGCTGCAGGTAGATAAGAGTTTTGTGTAAGCTCAGAGATTTGCCTGAGAAGAAAGGAACAAGATGAAGAGAGGGGAGAGTGGGTTTATATGGCTTATACAGTAGCTGCTGTCTCTAGTGCACTCTTAGTACTTGCTTTGTGCTTCCTCCATTTCCTCCTTGCTGCCCCATACCCATCATGCTGGAACCATCTCTGTTATAGCAGAAACTATCAGTACTTGATTCATATCCCCTCTGCCCATCCCAGGGTTTCACCTGCAGCTTTGATGGACAATTATTTTATATACCAATGACTTCTATATTAAGCACCCCTGTCTCTCCCTGCCTGAGGTCAGGTTCACCTAGAGCATAGAGCAAGTCAAAGTCCCTTTTTTAAAAAAAATTTAGCTTTGCTGAGATATATTCACATACCATACAATCATCCACATTATATAATAAATTGTTCACAGTACCATTATATAGTTGTACACTCATCACCACAATCATTTTTGAACATTTTCATTACTCAAAAAAATACATATAAGAATAAAAATAAAAGTAAAAAAAGAGCACCCAAAACATCCCATCCCTCCCAACCCCCTTATTATTCATTTACTTTTGTCCCCATTTTTGTACTCATCTATCCATACACTGGATAAAGGGAGTGGGAGCCACAAGGTTTTCATAATCACATGGTCATGCAGTGTAAGCTACATAGTTACACAGTCATCTTCAAGAATAAAAGCTACTGGGTTGCAGTTCAACAGTTTCAGGTATTTATTTCTAGCTATTCTAATACATTAAAACTAAAAAGGGATGTTTATTTAATGCATAAGAATAACCTCCAGAATGACCTCTCAACTCCATTTGAAAACTCTCAGCCACTGAAACTTTATTTTGTTTAATATCCCTTCCCCCTTTTGGTCAGGAAGGCTTTATCAATCCCACAATGCTGGGTCCAGGCTCATCCCTAGGAGTTATGTCCCACATTGCCAGGGAGATTTACACCCCTGGGAGTCATGTCCCACATAGGGGATAGGGCAGGGAGTTTACCTGCAGAGTTGGCTTACAGAGAGAGGCCACATCTGAGCAACAAAAGAGGTTTTCTGGGGGAGATTCTTAGGCACAATAAATAGGCTTAGCCTTTCCTTCGCAGTAACAAGTTTCACAAGGGCAAGTCTCAAGATCAAGGGCTTGCAAAGTGCCTGGTTTTTGAAGCTCCCAAGAGCTGTCCCCAACCAATGAGGGAAGGGAGATGGATAAGTATGCAAGCTACCTCATAGCTTGGAAGTGTGTTTATGTTGTTTCTCTGGGGTTTCCCTTGGGATTGAACTCCAGTTTCTCACAGTTATAACCTATTCATCAATGTATCCTCTTTATGGCCCTCCTCCCTTCCCTTCTCATTTCTTCCCTCTCTCACTGGGCTTCCTTGGGTCACCTTCCAAATAAAATACTTATGCCCCATCTTTGTCTCAGGGTCAGATTTTAGAGGACCACAATTGACATGTAAGCACTCAGATTTTTTTTTAACACCCTCTCTCCCTCTTCTAAACTATTAAGTAGCATTTCTTGTAGAAAGAAAAATGTCCCAGTGACTATTACATGCTGCAGCATTTTAAGTGTGGCATATTATTGTTGTACCAGAACTGCAATAAATTTATATAAAGTTCTTTAATCAACACTCTTGCTACCACCAGGGCAAAGACTTAAATATTGTGCAAGATACTGTTATTTCTGCTGCAGGCAGGTTACTTTTCATTAAGCCTAAACTGTCAAACTTAATACAAAAAATTCTAGAAGCCAGCCCCCAAGTGACTGTTGTGAAGCTGTGGTACATAGGAGGTGGCATGAAAGTATGAAAATGAGAAGAAAGAGAAGGATCATGTTTTTCTAATCGAGGGCTGCTGCTTTACAGCATTGTCACTTTCTCCACATGTCAGTAGAGGAGGGTTTTCTAATCACCAATGATTTATGAAGAATTCAACAGGCAATTCTACCATGTATTTTGGGAATTTGGAACACTGGTTCCTCATATCAGAGCCAGAATTGTGGATAACAAATTACACTCTGCTAAGTCAGTCTGATCTACAGGTAAATATATTTTTAGGCACCAGGAAGCTTAACAATAAGGCAGAGATCTAGTCCTTTGGATATTTTCTTACATTAAATGCAAAAGGGTACAATGGTACTTAGGACATGGATCTAACAAGTGAACCTCTCTGTCCCCTACCTAGATTATCTTACCAGTGGCACAACCTGGGAACTGGTATTCAAATATACACTCAGGTTTATAAAGGATGTAGGAGCCGCTGGTCCATCAGTTCTGTGTTAATTGCTCTTGGCAATTTCACAAGACAAATCAGAAAGTAATTGGAGTTCTCCCAAGCTCCCTTAAGACTGGTAGAGAATCCATGTTGAACAAACTGAGTTTTATAGAAGTGATAGGGGAACCAGAGGAAAATGCCTCCCTCTGGCTTCTCAGCAATACTGGGCCACTCAGGCTGGCAAGGACTCACAGCTCCGTAAGGTAGAGAGATAAGAAAAGTGCCATTCAAAAAAGTGTGGTATATCTCTACATTTGGGTAAGTTTGGAGGGATATCTGAACTGAGACCAAGTATGAAGTCCTGGGTATCCTTCCATTACATCCCATGAGGACAGAGCTGTACTGTCCAATGTAGTTTTCTTGATAACTTGGCCAACAACCCCAGTAAGCATCTAAGAATACACAACGACTCATTACATGTGCATTGAATGAACATCTCTATGTGGTTAGGGTTACAATAAAATACAGAAAGAAAAAGATGTGACTTGCAAGATTTTATAACTGACAAATTTTTCTTATATTATATATTACATAAGAGTTTCTCTGCATTTGGACATTTACATCTGTTTTTTATCCTATTTTTTAATAATAAGTGCTGACATATTCACCTATTTGTACATATATTTATTGATATATTTTGGCTGATATTTTAACTTATGTAGAGTTTTATAAATGGGCTGGTTCAAGTAAGATGAAAATATTTATTGGTTTTGGCATTTGTTTCCAAAAAATTTATAAAAACATATAGTAATTTACAATGTCATTAGCACTCTATGGGAATATCAATTTCATTGGACCATCACAAACTTTATGATTTTCATTTCCTAAAGTAACAAAGTGCCACCTGATTTTAAAAATTCTGGTTGAACACTTATAAATGTTTATCGATAATTTCTATTTCATTTTTATTAACTCACTGATTATATTACTTCTAGGTTTTTAATCTATACTTTGCTGTTTCATGTGTTGTATTTATGATTTTTCATATATGAAGGGGAACAACTCTTCATCACGTTTGTTGAAAATATTATTAATATTTTCATAGTTTTTTTGTTGGAGGTGGAGCTTTAATATTTATTTATTTACTTAGAAAACTTTAAACTGTCAGGCAGTCATTTTCATTTTGTGCTTTGATTTTTAAAATGTAGTTTATGTTTTGGAAGAACTTTTCCAATGTTTTCTTATGGTTGTTTCATTTCATTTATTATAATTAATCCTTTTTTCAATTCAATTTTATCAAGATATAGTCACATACCATACAATCATCCAAAGTATACAATCAATTGTTCACAGTACCATCATACAATTGTGCATTTATCACCCCAATTTATTTTTTGAACAATTCATTATACCAGAAAAGGTGAAAATAAGAATAAAAATAAAAGTAAAAAAGAACACCCAAATCATCCCCCCTTCCCATCCTATTTTTCATTTAGTTTTTTGTCCCCATGTTTCTACTCATCCATCTATACACTGCATAAAAGAACTCTAATCCACAAGGTTTCATAGTCACACTGTCACCCCCTTGTAAGCTGCATTGCTGTACAATCATCTTCAAGAGTCAAGGCTACTGGGTTGTATTTGATAGTTTTGGGTATTTATTTGTAGCTCTTTCAGTGCACTAAAATCTAAAAAGGGTTATCTATATAGTGCATAAGAATGCCCACCAGAGTGACCTCTCGACTCCATTTGGAATCTCTCAGCCACTGAAACTTTGTTTCATTTCATTTTGCATCGCCCTTTGGTCAAGATGTTCTTAATCCCACAATGTTGGGTCCAGATTCATCCCTGGGAGTCATATCTCATGTTGCCAGGGAGATTTACACCCCTGGGAGTCACATCCCACTTAGCGGGGAGGGCAGTGAGCTCCCCCACCAAGTTGGCTTAGCTAGAGAGAGAGGACCACATCTGAACAACAAAGAGGTACTCAGGGGGAGACTCTTAGGCACAATTATAAGTGGTTTAGCCTCTCTTTTGCAGTAACGAGCCTCATAAGGGCAAGTCCCATCATAGAGGGCTCGGCACACCAAACCACCAATCCTCAATGTTTGTGAGAACATCAGCAACAATCCAGGTGAGGAAGCCCAACACCTCTGTATTTTCCCCCAGCTCCTCAGGAGGGCCCTGCATATATATTTTTATTCTGTGCCCAAATTATTTTGGGATGTGTCACTATTTCACACTAACCTACGCAAACCTACCAGGTCTTACTTCCTATTAAAATTTCCTTGTAATTATGGTATTTGAACAAACTGTATCAGTTAAATTGTTTAGGAAATGTAGCCCTTACACCAGCTAACCATCTCTTCCCTTGGTCTCACACGGAATTTGAGGTTTTAAAACTCAGTTAGTAGTGTCCTTTACCCTGATCCAATTTGCCCTAGTCCTAACCACATCTGCTTCATTCATATCTCTAGTTGAAGTCTGGACTCTTTTTCAGGTTTTAACATTTGCTATATATTCTAATACTGACATAAATATCTGCCAAGTTCCAGCTCTTGAGTTTCAGATATCACGCAGGCACCCAGAGTTCCAGGGATTGATCAGGTTATACACAAAGGGATCCACATCTTGGAATCTGGAGAGAGCCATTACAATCTAGGAATAGATGTGACTGCTGTAAGAGCTTACAATCTAGGACTGTTACAATAAGTGTTAGCCTAATAAGCTGGGCTCTAAGGTTCAATTCTGAGTTTACATGTAGTAGTTAGCCCATATTGGTGAGGCATCATAGTGTTTGTTTCTGGTGTAGTTCACTCAGAATGCTGTCTACAGGGTCCATTTACCTCATTTCATGTCTCACAGCTACACTTTTTCTCACAGTTGCACAAGATTCCATTGTACACACGTGCAACAGTTTACTGTTCTGTTCCTCAGTTGACACACTCTTAGGCCACCGCAACCCATTGCAAATCATGCATGCTCTCTCCATAAATACCAGTGTGCAAATGTCCATTCATGTCTCTGCTCTCAGATCCTCCAAGTAAATGCCCCCTAGTGAGGTTGCAGGATCTTATGGCACCCACATACTTAGCTTCATGTGGAACCACCCCACTGTCCTCCAGAAAGGCTATACCATTATACCTCCTAACTGACAGTAAATATGTACATCCTTCTCTCCATGTTTTCTCCAGCACTTTTATCCCTGTTTATATTTTTCCATATAATTTTATAGAGCTATATTCACAAACTACATAATTATCCACAGTGTACCATCAGTTGTTCATGGTATCATCATACAGTTGTGAATTTATCACCACAGTCAGCACTTGAACATATTGATTACTATGAAAAAAAAGTTTTTTTAGTGAATAATAATGAAGATAATAAAAAGCAAATAAAATATCATACAATACAATATAATAGTAGGGTCAGAAAACAATACCACTAGGCAAGAATCCCATATCCCTCCTTTTTATCCCCCTCTCAAACACATTTAGCTTTGGTATATTGCCTTTGTTACATTAAATGGAAGCATATTACAGTGTTCTTTGATTATATTTTTCCCCAATACCATCCCTTTCCAACACTTCGCATGGTTGACATTCATTTGTTCTCCCACATGCAAGAACAGTTTTATATTTCTACATTTAGTCACAATCATTGACCACTCCAGTTTTTGCTAAGTTAAACAGTCCCATCTTTATCCTCTATCTTTACCTCAGGTGACATTCATGTCAATAGCCTACTTTTTTCAGCTTTACTCATGGACATCTTTGTTCAGTGTAGTTACAATATTGTGCTACCATCACACAGTATTATGCTATCTATTTCTGGATCTATACAATCAATCCTGCTGAACATTCTGTAGTCCTTCAGCATCAAATGCCTGATCTCTAACCTCTATCTATCTCCTGGTAGCCTGTGTTATCAGCTCTTAACTCTCAAAGTTTGCTTATTAATGTTAGTTCATATTAGTGAAACCATACAGTATTTGTCTTTTTGTTTCTGGCTAACTTTGCTCAACATGATGTCCTCAAGGTTCATCCACATTATTATATATTCCATGTCTTTGTTCTGTCTTACAGCTGCGTAATATTCCATCATGTGTATGCACTGTAGTTTGTTTATCCACTCATCTGTTGATGGACATTTAGGCTGTTTCCATCTCTTGGCTATTGTGAATAATGCCATGATAAATATCAGTTTACATATGTCCATTTGTGTCTTAACTTTCAGTTCCTCTGAGTATATATCTAGCAATGGAATAGCTAGGTCATGTGGCAAATCTATACGTAGCTTCCTGAGGAACTGCTACACTGTCTTCCAGAGTGGTTGCGCCATTCTACATTCCCACAAACAGTGAATAAATGTGCCTCTTTCTCCACATCCTCTCCAGTACTTGTAATTTTCTGTTTCGTTTTTTTTTTTTGGGGGGGGGGGTAATGGCCATTCTGGTGGGTGTGAGATGATATCTCATTGTGGTTTTGATTTGCATTTCCCTAATAGCCAGTGAAGTTGAACATTTTTTCATATGTTTTTGAGCCATTTGTATTTCCTCTTCAGAAAAGTGTCTGTCCATGTCTTTTGCCCATTTTTTAATTGGGTTGTTTGTCTTTCTGTTGCTGAGTTGTAGGATTGCTTTATGTATTCAGGATATTAAACCCTTATCTGATAGGTGGTTTCCAAATATTGTCTCCCATTGTGTAGGCTACCTTTTTACTTTTCTGACAAACTCCTTTGATATAAAAAAGTGTTTAATTTTGAGGAGATCCCATTTGTCTATTTGTTCTTTGGTTGCTTGCACTTTAGGTGTAAGGTCTAGGAAACCACCTCCTATCACAAGATCTTTAAGAAATTGCCCTACATTTTCTTCTAAGAGTCTTATGTTCCCTAGTGCTAATGTTTAGGTCTTTGATCCATTTTGAGTTAATTTTTGTATAAGGTGTGAGATAGCGGTCTTCTTTCATTCTTTTGGAAATGGATATTCATTTCTCCAAACACCATTTATTGAAGAGGCTGCTCTGTCCCAGTTGCTTTGGCTTGACTGCCTTATCAAAGATCAATTGTCTACAGATGCGCGAGTCTATTTCTAAACACTCAATTTGATTCCATTGATTGGTGTATTTATCCTTATGTCAGTACCATGCTGTTTTGAGCACTGTAACTTTGTAATATGCTTCAAAGTCAGGTAGTGTGAAACTTCCCACTTTGTTCCTCTTTCTCAAGATATTTTTGGCTATTCGGAGCACCTCACATTTCCAAATGAATTTGGTTATTTGTTTTTCTATTTCTGCAAAGTAAGTTGTTGTGATTTTGATTGGTATTGCATTGAATCTATGAATCGGTTAAGGTAGAATTGACATCTTAATTATATTTAGTCTTCCAATCCATGAACACAGTATGTTCTTCCATTTTTTTAGGTACTGTTCCATTTCTTTTAGCAGTTTATTTGTATAGGTCTTTTGTGGCCTTCATTAAGTTTGTTCCTAAATACTTGATTCTTTGGTTGCTATTGTAAATGGATTTTTTTTTTCTTGATTTCCTTCCCTTGTTGCATGTTACTTGTGTATAAGAACACTATAGATTTTTGCTTCTTGATTTTGTAGCCTGCCACTTTGCTGTATTCATTGATTAATACTAATAGCTTTGCTGTAGGTTTTCTGGATTTTCTACATATAGAATCATGTCATCTACAAAGAGTGAAAGTTTTACTTCTTCCTCTCCAATTTGGATGCCTTTTATTTGTTTTTTCTTGCCTCATTGCTCTAGCTAGAACTTCCAGCACAATGTTGAATTGTGGGCAATTCAGTGGCAACAGTGGGCATCTCTGTCTTGTTCCTTATCTTAAAGTGAAAAGCTTTCAGTCTTTCCCCATTGAGTATGATGTTAGCTGTGGGTTTTTTGTATATTGCCTTTATCATATTGAGAAAATTCCCTTCTATTTCTTCCTATCCTTTGAAGTGTTTTCATCAAGAAAGGATGTTGAATTGTGTCAAATGTTTTTTCTGCGTTTATCGAGATGATCATGTGGTTCTTCTGCTTTGATTTATTGATGTGGTGCATTACATTAATTGATTTTCTTGTGATGAACCAGCCTTGCATACCTGGAATAAACCCCACCTGGTCATGGTGTATAATTCTTTTAAGTGCTACTGGATTCAATTTGTGAGTATTTTGTTGAGGATTTTTGCATCTATATTCACTAAAGAGATTTGTCTATAATTTTCTTTCTTTGTAGTGTCTTTGTCTGATTTTGGTATTAGGGTGATATTGTCTTCATAGAATGAGTTGGGTAGCTTTCCCTCCTCTGCAATTTTTCTGGAGAGTTTGAGCAGGATTGGTACTAACTCTTTCTTGAGTGCTTGGTAAAATTCACAGGTGAAGCCATCTGGCCATGGACTTTTTTTTTTTTTTTTGGAGCTTTTTGATGATTGACTCAATCTCTTGTGATTGGTTTGTTGAGGTCATCTATTTCTTCTTGAGTCAATGTTGGTTGTTTATGCTTTTCTAGGAAGTTGTCTGTTTCATCTAAGTTGTCTAGTTTATTAGCATATAGTTGCTCATAGTATCTTCTCATTATCTCTTTTATTTCTGCAGGGTCAGTACTTACGTTTCATTCCTCTTTTCTGATTGCATTTACTTGCATCCACTCTATTTTTTTTTTTGTTTGTTTGTTTGTTTTTTGTTGCTAGCCTATCTAGGGGTCCATCAATTTTGTTGATTTTCTCAAAGAACCAACTTATAGTTTTGTTGATTCTCTCTATTGTTTTCCTGTTCTCAATTTCATTTATTTCTGCTCTAATCTATGTTATTTCTTTCCTTCTGTTTGCTTTGGGGTTAGTTTGTGGTTCATTCTCCAGTTCTGCCAGGTAAACAGTTAACTCCTCAATTTTTGCTGTCTCTTCTCTTTTAATATAGGCATTTAAGGCAATAAATTTCCCTCTCAGCACCCCCTTTGCTACATCCCATAAGTTTTGATGTGTTGTGTTTTCATTTTCATTTCTCTTGAGGTATTTACTAATTTCTCTTGTAATTTCTTCCTTTACCCACTGGTTTTCTAAGAGTGTGTGGTTTAGTCTCCATATATTTGTGAATTTTACAGTCTTCTGCCTGTTATTTATTTACAATTTCATTCCATCATGATGTGAGAAAGTGTTTTTTATAATATCAATATTTTTAAAATTTGTTGAGACTTGCTTTGTGACCCAACATGTGATCTATCCTAGAGAATGTTCCATGAGCACTTGAGAAAAATGTGTATCCTGCTGTAGTGGGGTGTAGTGTTCTATAAATGTCTGTCAAGTCTAGATCATTTATTTATCATACAATTTAACATCTCTGTTTCCTTATTGACTGAGAGTAGTGTATTGAAATCTCCAATTATTATTTTAGAGTTATCTACTCCTCCTTTCAGGGTTCTCAGTGTTTACCTCATGAACTTTGGGGCACTCTGGCTTGGTGCTTAAATATTTATGATTGTTATGTTTTCTTGATGAATTGACCCTTTTATTAATATATAGTATCCTTCTTTGTCTCTTTTAATTGTTTTACTTTTGAAGTCTACCTTGTCTGATATTAACATAGCTACTCATGCTTTTTTCTGGTTGCTGCTTGCATGAAATATCTTTTCCCAGCCTTTCACTTTCAGTCTATGTTTGTCCTTGTGTCTAAAGTGAGTTTCTTGTAGACAGCACATACATGAGTCCTGTTTTTTTAATCCATTCTGTCAGTCTGTGTCTTTTTATTGGGGAGTTTAATCCATTTACATTTAGTGTTATTACCGTAAGGGCAGTACTTTCTTCTACCATTTTGTTGTTTGGATTTTATATGTCATGTTTTATTTTTTCTTCTCTCTCCTTTTACCCTTCCCGACAATCTTCATTTCTACACCCTTCTCCAAACCTCTCTCTCCTGTCTTTTCCTATCAACCTGTAGCACTCCCTTTAGTATTTTTTATAGTGTTGGTCTCTTATTCACAAACACTCTCAGTTTCTGTTTGTCTGAAAATATTTTAATCTCTCTCTCATTTTTGAAGGACAGTTTTGCCAGATATAGAATTCTTGGTTGGCAGTTCTCTTTCAGTATCTTAAATATATCATACCACTGTCTTCTCAATTCCGTGGTTTCTGTGGAGAAATGTGTACATAGTCTTATTGAGCTTCCCTTGCATGTGATGGATTGCTTTTCTCTTGCTGCTTTCAGAATTCTCTCTGTCTTTGACATTGGACAATCCGTTCTGTGTCTTAGAGTAGATCTATTGGGATCTATTCTGCTTGGGGTATGCTATACCTATTGAATCTGTAATTTTTTGTCTTTCATAAGAGTTGGGAAATTTTCAGTATTTCTTTTATTATTCTTTCTGCTCCCTTTCCCCCTCTCTTCTCCCTCTGGGACACTCATAACACATATATTTGTGTGCTTCATGTTGTCACTCAGCTCCCTAAGACCATGCTCATATTTTTCCATTCTTTTTGCCATCTATTCTGTTGTCTGTGTGAATTTAAATGTCTAGTCTTCTAATTCACTGATCCTTTCTTCTGCCTGTTCAAATCTACTGTTGTATCCCTTATTTTTTTTTTCACCTCCCGCATTATGCCCTTCATTTCCATAAGTTCTGCCATTTGTTTTTTCAAGTTTATGCATTCTTCTTTACGGTCATTCAGTGTCTTCCTTATATCCTTCATCTCTTTTCCTATGTCTTCCCTTAGTTCATTGACTTGATTTTTGAATTGATTTAGATTTATTTGAACATCTTTAATTAGTTCTTCCTTCAGTCCATTGAATTGATTTAGCAATAATTGCTTCAACTACTGTATCTTGGTTGCACTATTAGTTTGTTCCCTTGGCTGGTCCATATTTTCATATTTCCTAGTATGGCTTATTATCTTAAGCTGTCTAGGCATCTGACTTTCTTGATTAGTTTATTTTGGAGCTCATTTTCACTCTTTTACTTAGGGTTCTCTTGTTGGTTGGCATGGTTGTCTAACCTTTGGTGTTCAATTCAGCTTATTCTAGACCTCTAACTTAGATTCTCTTTAGTTGATCAGTTTTTCACCTCTTGTTTTTCTGTTTCTTGCCCTGCCTCTATGTAGCCTTTTTGTGTGTGCACCTCCTCTGATATGGTCAACCCCAGTCAGGTTTTCCTAGTCCAGAGAGGTCCAGGTCTCAGGAGGAGGGCATGGAGTTTTCCTTGAGAATGAGACCCTCCCTTGAGGCCTTTAGAGTCTGTGCTTTCCCTATCTTGTCCAGCAGGTTGCACTTGCCAGCCCACAGCTCCCCCACCAGTCTGAGGAGGTATGGAGCCTTTAGTTCTCCTGGTAATGCTGACCCTGTTGGGGTATGGCTGACTGAAACTGGTTTCTGAATTCCAGCCCATGGGGTCTGAGTTCACCAAAGGAGGGCTGTCACTGGAGCTGGGCCACACCCCCCTTTTCTTGGGGAAGTTATGGTCTTTAGAGAATTTTCTCCCCCACTAGGTTTATTGCTTTGTCTCTAAGAGCTATCTTAGCTCTGCTCTTGCTTGGGCCCAAATTGCAAGTCTTTGAAGCTTTTTGTAATGGGCTACTTAGAATAGTTATTTAAAAAAAAAAGAGAGAAAGTTAAAAAAACAAAAATAGGAAAAGAAAGACCCAGTATAGACTATTTAAAGAAAAACCCTTTAACTCTGTCCTTGTAGTTCTGATGGGCTACTGAAATGCAAAAAGACAAGGCAATTAAGTAGCAAACACGAAACCAGAAAAAAAACGGCTTTTCATAGAAGGGCTCTGGCTTCCCTGGTTTGCAAATGTGCCTGATTCTGTTTGAGCCCAGCCCTTCTCTACATTATGTTCACCCCAAACTCCAAAAGTCTCTGTTTTTGTTTTTGTTTTTTTCTGTTTTTGCTAGCCCTATCTCCAATCTGCCTGGCTGACTGCTCCCAGGTTGTCCAGTGTCTGATCACAGTTTATCTATAGTTGGAGTTATTTTCAGCAGTCTGAATTTGTTAATTAGTGATGCAACTGCAGTTCTCTCTCCTGGTTTCCAGCACTGATGGCCCCTCCTCCCTTGGGAAACCAGCCGCAAAACAGCTTGTTGTGTCTGGCAAGGAGGAGCTCAGGTCTCCTGGCTGTAAGAACTTAGAGATTTTGCTGATCTCAGCTGGTCCACATGCTGGGGACTATTGTGTGCCATGTATCCAAACTCATATTCCTCTGCAGCATCCATTTCACACAGTTTCTGGTTATCTACCAGCTGCCCCAGAGGAGTAACTAAAAGACATACTTCACCATTCCACCATCTTGCCCTGCCCTCTCCACATTCATAATTAACCCTTCAGTATATATTGTTCTTACTCAGTTATGTAGCATTCTAACTTTACTTTTTTTCTAAGAGTTTAACCAAGTTTTCTAATTATATTTGAAGCCACCTTTGTTACATACTTAATTTTTATATATACACTGGACATCTGGGTTGTCTTGTATATTTCATTGCTATCCATTGATTTAATAATTTTTTTTTTACCATTACCACCCTGTCTGAATTAAATTAAGTTCACTTGAACATTTATGCTCACATTCTAAATACGAGCCTACACTTGGCTTGGGGGGTATAAAAATATGTCATGGTTTCTGTCTTCAAGGAGCATATATTTTAGTGATGGAGAAAAATACAATAAAGCTGCCATTTAAATATGATGTGATACATCCAGAGAAGCTTTTGGCTACAATAGTGAGAACTCTTTGGAGGAGATGATACATAAGATGAATTTTGAAAGATGATTAATATTCAAATGAAAAACTTTAGAAGGTCTTTCTAAGCAGACAATAGAGAATGTGGGGACTAATAAGTTAAAACTTGTAGGGTGAAAAGTGGTAGAGATGAAATGAAAGAGGTAGATAGAAGTATGTGTATGTCATACTAAGATGCTTTGTGGGTGATAGAGGCTTTACAGTTGAGTTAAAAATGCAGCAATTGGTTCTTTGGAGGATCGCTCTGAATGTGATTGAGGTTGGTCAAGGGAAGTATTGATTTAGGCTACAGTTCAGGCAAGATATGAAAAAGATTTGAATTAGGCCACTGGTAATAAAGAGAAAAAGATGAAAGCAGATTTGTAAAGTAACTGGAAATTAAAATCAACAAGACTTATGACTAATTAAATGTAATATGAGGAAAAACTATTTTGAGGGAAGATTCTTGATATAGTTTTGAAAAGGCTGAATTTGAAAGCTCTGTTTGATATTCAAGTGGGTATGCCTGTAAGAAGTTTGATATATGAACTTATATAAGAATATATGAATGCATGAATTTAGAACTTTGGGAGGGATCATCACAAATGTATTAATTTAAACCAGGGAAGCAGATGAAATCATCTACAAAGAGTGTTAGAAGAGAAGAGGGTGAAGAAGAGAAATCAGAGGACAGACATTTAAATGATTCCCTAATGATACTGTAAGTCCAAAAGAAAAAAAAGAAACCAAAACCAACCAACCTACCAACCAAAGGAAAACAATGATGAGAGAGACTTATAGAGAACTGGTAGAAAATAGTGTCATGGAAACTGAGGAAGCAAGAGATGTCTATGAAAGAGTGAGTTTTGGGGAGCATCACTTGCAATCAGGATACATGATATCTATAAGGTATCCTTTAGATTTTGGAAAACAGAGACCACTGGTAGAGTTATTAAGGCCAGATTCTGTAAAGTGGTCAGGGTGGAAGCCTGGGCTTTGCATCAAAAGTGAATAAATTTTCATTCTTAATCTTTATTTATAATATATTTTATAATACAAAGACTGGTCTTATTTATTTCAACTTTTTTTTATTTTTGCTTCCTATTCTTTTACTTTTATTTAAATCACATTTATCCAAGAATGATCTGGGAACCCCTGGGAGTCCTGAGGCCATTTCAAAGTGTCCACATGGACAGAATTGTTTTTGTAATATACTAAGACATCATTCACATTTTATTACCATTTTCTCATGAGTGTATGATCAAGTTTTCCAGAAGCTACATGACATGTGTTGATGCCATCATTCCAACAGCTAATGGAATATGTTTGTCTATTACTGTGTCTTAAAATTTTCCCAGTTTTAATTTTTAATATTGTAACTGTTAACATTTATAATGCACATGAATAAAAGCTCTTTTGGGTCCTCAATAAAAAACAGGTTGAGAACTGCTGATTTAAGTGAACTATACTTTGTTTTCTCATATAATTTGAAGGTTATATAGTTGCATTTAGTTCTACATATGTTTACTTTCAAGGAAAAAGAATAAATATGCACACTACATATAAACATCAAGAATTAACTCATGCCTATTGACATAACTAGAAGAAAAGTGGAGAAATTAAGTTGATAGTTTTAATTTATCTTTCATCTCTCCTGTGTGCACTTACTAGTTTTATTGATATATTCTGGAATTTCAGATCCAAGGTATAATTACTTTATCATTTTCTTATATTATCTACTTTCTCAAGCCCAATTTTTAACATGATGACCATTCTGTATATATTTTTATGATAAATTTTCATAATTATTGAGTTTTATATTTTGAGTCATTTCTCAATCATTCAGCAGGGGTAAGTCTTCTGAGATCTTACATAGTTGAAAATTTATTTAAGTTGTCTTCTTATATGAATTAGGGCATGTTGTATGTAGTCATTAGATTATACACTTTTTCTCCATTGAATAGATTCTTCCATGTCTTCTCGCTTTTACTGTTGGATGGAAGTCTGTGAAAAGCTTGATGTTTTTATTTTTGTAGGAATCTTAATGTTTCTTCTCTACAACTCCGTAAAGGAATTTTTCCAAAACATTGTAATTCCAAAAGCTGATAAGAGTGATTGATTGGTATTTATGATACAGAATAGTACAGAACACTACTCTTATGCAACGTTAATTAGGGTTATTTAAAAGGGAGAAATCCAGGGTCAAATAATTTTGGAAAACACCAGATTATAGCAGAATTTCTCAGAGATCTTCATATGCAATTTTCCATTTTGGATGTCTGAGATAGGATACTAATTTGTTATTGTTTTCTAAAATAAACCCACCTTTTTAAATTTGACCTACTAATTCAATAAATATGCTTTAGGTGCATTTCTATTAACTTTAATACTTGCTGCAGGATAGGTTCTTTCAATATGTAGACTTACATCTTTCTCCAGATACAAAAGTTGTTTTTTCTTTCTCATCCCCTCATATCTATAACCAATTTAGCTGGAAAATTATTGCTCCTGTCCCAACTGGTCTAATCCCTTCTTCCAAAATACCAATTGGCCCTAAATGCATTTCATTCCTTTCTATGTCACATCTCTAATCTCTCTTTTCTTTTCATCTCTTTGTGTTTTCCTCTGTGCTCTGGAAGAGTTTCTTAAGATTTTCTTAACCACTGATTTAACTTTATATAGTGCCAATTTTCACTCTTTTCTATTCCTAAAGCTGATGTATATTTGGATATTTTATTTTTAGTTCCCTTACAATACTTCCTTGTTTCATTCAGCTTTTACATCTTCCTGCTACTCATTCAGCATCCCTTTCATCTCAGACTATTTTGTCTTATTTAATATTTCATCTCCTTTTTCAGTGTTTCTGCTCCTCCATTTAATGAGTACAAGATCTACTTTTCTCAAAACACTTCCATTTCTGCAGTAAATCTTTCAAGAACTTCGTTTTGTTTTCCCTCTTACATGAAATATTTTTCATCTAGTTTATGATGTGGATACTTTTCGTAGGCTTTATGGTGAACATGTGTGTGAAAGTGTATACTTGTGTGCCTGTGTGTGTGCATGTGTGTAGATCGCATGTGAGAATGAATGTGTGTTTCGGTGTCTCACACTTGATTGTTAATAGTCTTATCTAGGGTAGTTGTTTGTCAATATTCTGGGTGGGAAAACTTTTCTGATTCCTCTCACTATCTACCCAGGTGTTGTTAGAATCTACTTTCAGTTATTAACGCAGAAGTCTGGCTCTTTCCTCACATGATTTTCAAGTGTTCAGTTGAGAATGTGTTGCTTACTACGTGCCAGGTAGTATTCTAAGTGCTTGAGGTGATTTCACTCATTTAAATTGTACAAAAAATCTATGGGGAAACAGGCACAGAGCAATTAAGTAATTTGCCTAAGGCCCCTGAGTTGTTAAGTAGCCAAGCCTACGCATTTGACCTCTGTGTGATACCATCACTTTTATTTGTGCTACTGGACTGAGGAGGGGTCTCCTCCTTCCACTGTCTCATCTGACCACATAGAGTGAAATCTATTTTCCAATTATTTGAAAAAGTTCTGTAATCTTCCCTTTACCCAGAAAAACTACATCTTGAGAGTGCATTGCTCCCAAATCTGTTCCTACTTCACAGCCTCCCTACTGCTTATCACCATTACAAGAGAACTGCTGCCTGCCCATGCCTTTCTGTGATTGGCTGTGTTGTGTTCTTGGAAAATAGTCTCCAAGTGGATGTAGAAAGAGAAGTGCTGGTGGCAATAATGGAGTGTAATGATCCTGTCCAGCTCAGAAAATATCTTTGGCATAGTAGAGAGATGCACACAGAATCCTCTCTGTTAAGACATCAAGTTTTTGACATTAGCACACAGTGGGATTGGATGGAAATGTCCCTCTTTGTTCCTGCCTAGCCCTGATAGTCTGCCTTGGGGGTCCTTTACTTTGGTCCTGGAAATTCCTCCTGGGGTCATGCAGGCTGTAAAGAATATTTCTAGTTACTAGTACTACAAAAAATGTGCCTGTCTTTGGGTATTTGCATAAACACATAAAAGGGAAAGTTTAACCTTATATTCTAAAGTTGTGGGCAAGTCTGTTATTCTGGCTGGGTAATTTGGAGGGACAAGAAGCACTGTCAGGTGCAGGAGTGAGTGGGGCACAGTATGCAGAATTCCACAATTTAGATGAGCCGATCTCAAGGTGAAAAGAAAAAAAAAATCTGAACTTCAGAGCCCAGACTACTGATGGAAAGGAAAAAAACTAATTATAAGGAAAGGACTGATAGTGCCAGGCAGGTAAGAAAGAGCCAGTAGAGCATGGAGAGAAGATCATTGTGATCCTGTATGGATGTCTTTGACTGCTTACCTGGCTAGAAAAGGAGTTAAATAAGGCCATTACTCTAATTTAAATATCAATCCAACTCCCTTATCTAAGGTAACAGTGACTCTAGCCTTAGGACATCCCCAAGGTTGTCAGTTAGAATTGTTTCCATGGACTTCCTCTGAAATTGATCAGGCATCTTGGGAATCCATTACATCTTGAAATGGCTTCTAGGCTAATGCATAGCTGATTGGGAGAGAGAGCAGGCTTTGGAGACTTAGAGGGTAGCAGTGAAACAGGATGGATTCATATAGGCATGAACAACAGGAGTCACAAGACTCAGGCCTGAAGCCCTCAGACACCTTGAGTGGTTGCGTCTTGCAAGGTAGAATGTTCAGGGAGCTGAGCAGGACAAAATTTCTCTCTGAATGGTCTCCCCTTTGGCCTGATGCTGATCATCTAGATCTTGTACCAATTTTGACATACCCTAACCCCCCAAAATAAGTCCTCAAGTTCCTCTAGGGAGGCCTAATGGTCCCCTCACCTTCTCACAATGACAAAGTATCAGGAACAACCAGAACCTAGAGTAGTAGTAGGGTTAGAAACCACCAAACCCATGAGAAGAGAATTTGGGGAAGAGAAGTGCAGTGAATTGTATGTGTTCTTGGCAACAACAAAGTAAGAAACCTAGCTGTTTGACAGTTGGATGTCATATTCTAGCATATAAACCGTTTCTGTTTGCTGCCAAAATACAATATACCAGATATGGATTGGCTTTTACAATGGGGGTTTATTAGCTCACAAATTTACAGTTCTAAGGCCATGAAAGTGTCCCAATTAAGGCATCAATAGCATGATACCTTCCCTAAAAAAAGGCTGATGGCATCTGAGGTTTCTCTTTCACATGAGAAGACACATGGCCAGAGTCTGCTGGCCCTCTCCAGAATTTAGCTTCTGGTTTTCATGGCTTTCTCTAAAATGTCTCTGGGCTTCTGTCTTAGCTTCTCTCCTGACTTCTCCCAGGGGCAAACTCTGGAATATATATTTTAGCTTCTCTGAGCCCTCTCTCTCTCTCTGTGAGCACTCTGAAAGGACTCCAGTAAAGGATTAAAACCCACCTTGAATGGGTGAGGTCACATCTCCATGGAAACAACCTAATGAAAAGGTCCCACCCACAATAGGTCTTCCCCCACAAGATGGGATTGAAAGAACATGGCTTTTATGTGGTACATAGCAGATTGAAACCAGCACATAAACTTTGATTCCCAGCTCTTTCAGCCACAAGTCTGTGGTTGGTGAATAAATTGGTAAATGTGAACTTGGAGGATCTAAAACAATGCCTTCAATGCATGGTGATGAACTTGGGGCCATAGACATTAGGTCACAGTATAACTCAGGGATGTAAAAAAATATGGTCAATGAATCTTTAATGGCAGGTACATATGGCAAAAGTCAGTGAGGGCAGGAAATGTTTCATCATCATATTGAAGATATCAACCATGACCAAGAGAGTTTTTTGTTCATGGAAGGTGTTAGAAAAAGAATAAAAACCAGAGCAACATTTCTTAATATATTAGGTAGTCAAGAGAGGACCCAGAGAGTTTTTGGATTTCCTTAATTTAAGCATATGTGTAACAGGTGGTGGCATAGCACAGTGACCATTCCCAAAAATGAGGTACACAAAATTCCCTGTGGACCACATTTTTTTTTTTTTTTGCTTTTATAAAGGGGGTTTATTTGGTTACAAAGTCATAGTCTTAAGGCCATGAAGTGTCCAAGGTAAGGCATCAACAATAGGGTACCTTCACTGAAGGATGGCTATTCGCATCTGGAAAACCTCTGTTAGCTCGGAAGGCACGTGGCTGGTGTCTCCTTGCTCCCAGGTTGCCTTTCAAAATGGCGTTCTCCAAAATGTTGCTCTTGGGGTGTTTTGTCCTCTCTTAGCTGCAGCTGCTCTTCAAAATGTCACTCTCAGTTAGTCTGAGGCCCTTCTGTCTGTGAATTCCTTTATTCGACTCCAGACTCCAGTGATCCAATTAACACCCACCCTGGTGGGGTAACACCTCCATGGAAATTACTCAATCAAATGTTTCACTCACAGTTGATTGAGTCACATCTCTGTGGAAACACCCAATCAAAGGATTCCAATTTAATCAACAGTAATACATCTGCCCCCACAAGATTGCATCAAAGAATATGGCTTTTGGCAGGACATAATATATCCAAACTAGCACAGATGTCAATCCTGATAAAAGTACTACTATCTGGGAAACACTCACACTTAAAAATGGGAAAACTAATGTTAGGAAACTAAAGTACAAAATAATCTTAATAAAAAGTACAGATCATTTTTTAACCTTGGGTTGGGGAAATCTTTCCTAAACAGATTCAAAACCCAGAAGCCATGAAGGAGAAGATTGACAAATTTGATACAATAAAAATAAAAAGTCCTGTATGGCAAGAGCTAAGAAAAATATTCTCAGAATGTAAATCAGAATGAGGTTGGACCACATTTAATATCATGAATGTGCTTCAACCTTCTCTGTTCTTCCATACAACCACGCATACTGACAAGCATCCCCAGAACTCTTGCTACTACAACTAGAAATAAGTTTGTAGTTCATTTGGAACTTTTTCAAGCAGCTGCAGGTTGAAATGAATGGCTGAACATCTCTTAAGATGGGACTAAGCACACCACCTTCTGGTACTCTGGTTTTTTAAATGACACAGCCACACTGTGGTTTGGGCTATTTCCATTTGAAGTTGGAGCTCAAAATGCCCTGAGCACAAGCACATAGGTCATGTACATGGAATTTCTGAACCTAAATGATTGTAGTCTTTTTTATAGGCTTCAGATTTACCTTATGGCAGAAGCTGCTATGTGCTCACCAGAAACTATTTTCATTCCTTCTTAGGCCAGATTACATGTTGTTCTGGTTTGCTAATGCTGCCATAATGCAAAACACCAGAAATGGATTGGCTTTTATAAAAGGGGGTTTATTTGGTTACACAGTTACTGTCTTAAAGCCATACAGTGTCCAAGGTAATGCATCAACAATTGGGTACCTTCACTGGAGGATGGCCGATGGCATCTGGAAAACCTCTGTTATCTGGGAAGGCAAGTGGCCGGCGTCTGCTCCAAGTTCTGGTCACTCTTAGTTGCTCTTGGGGTGCTTGTCCTCTCTTAGCTTTTCAGGAGCAAAAGTCTACTTTCAAAGGCCATCTCCAAAATGTCTCTGTAAGCTGAAGCTACTCTCTCAGTTCCAGTGCATTCTTCAAAGTGTCCCTCTTGGCTGTAGTAAGCTTGCTCCTTCTGTCTGAGCTTATATAGTGCTCCAGTAATTTAATTCAGACCCACCCTAAATGGGTGGGGCCACACCTCCATGGAAATTATCCAATCAGAGTCATCACCCACAGTTGGGTGGGTCACATCTCCATGGAAACACTCAAAGAATTACAATCTAATCAACACTAATACCTCTGCCCACACAAGATTACATCAAAGATAATGGTGTTTTGGGGGACATAATACATTCAAACTGGCACACATGTCTAAGCTTCTTTTGCAAAGAGAATGGACAAATAATGGAGTTTTATCCAAAGGAATGTGAGTCTAAGTGGTGTGTGTCACTTCCAGGCTAGACCCAGAAAAACTGCTTATGAGAACTGCTCCATCATTTTCTGGAAATTCCTTAGAAGCCACACATTGAAAACAGTAGAGCAACCATGAGCTCACCAGAGACTATTTTCATTCCTTCTTAGGCCAGATTACATGTTGTTCTGGTTTGGATGAAACCAGACCAACACATTAGTTTTTGGATGAAAATTTAGGGCAGATCTACCACATTATCCCCAACCCTTGCCAACCTGAATAGATGCTGGCAGGTTATATAAGCAAGAAATAAGTTTCTATTGCATTGGGCCATTCATCATACACTTGGGTCTATTCATCATTGCAATGTATGTTACACTAAAGCATTTTTAAATGATGTGCTCAATTTTCCTCATTTAATTGCAGTATTTACCTCATAGTCAATTGGGGGTGTTAACAGGCATTTAAACTAAACTTTAAGAATTATGCCAAATGACTAACCCCCCAAAACTTTTCTCCATTACACTTTGCTTTAATATCATTGTTGAAATATTTTATTCTTGTTTTGTTCCATCAGACTCTGTGAGTCTGTAATAACATCTATGGTAGGAAGACTTCTGTGTTGGTCCCCAATCATCTCTATCTCCTTGAATTCACATCCCTGTGCAATTACCATTTCCCTTGAATGTGGGCTGTACCTAAGGAGCAAGGTGAGCTGCCACTTGCATCTAACCAGTAGAATACATAAAAAGTGATGTGATGGCACTTCATGATTGGGTTACAAAAAGATTGTGGCTTCCATCATGCTAACACACTCTCTATTGCATTCTTGGCTTTCACACTTTGAAGAAGCAAGCTGCCATGTTGGAGAGGCCCACATGGCAGGGAACTGAGGAGAGCCTCCGACCAACAACCGGCAAGAAACTGAAAATCTTGGTACAACAACCTGTGCAGAACAGAATCCTGCCAACAATGACTACATAAGCTTGGACATATGTCCTTCCCAGTAAAAGCTTTCAGATGGAACTGCAGACCAAGACCAACATCTTGATTGCAGCCTTGTGAGAGACAGTGAGGCAGAGAACCACGTAAGCTGTGCCCAGATTCCTTATCCGCAGAAACTGCAAGATAATAAATGTGTATTGTTTAAATTGCTAAATCTGGAGTAATTTCTTATGCAGCAATAGATAATTAATACATACGGAGTGTTAAAAGGCCTCTGAACTAAAGCTCATGGATACATCCAAATGGTTAGTCCCTCCAGAAACTTTTAATACCCACCATATTAGAAATATGTAATAGAATTTGGACTAGTCTTTATAAAAGCATCTATGCCATTTCAGTTTGTATAATAACTCTTTTTATGCAAACTTGCTATTTCCTAATAGAATGTATACCTCTTGAAGGGACTGATGATGTCTTATACATTTTCTTTGTGTCTTTTGTGATTTTTCACCCAACATCTAATAGATATTCAATGAATACCTTAAATGCTAAAAAGTGTCCTATATACTATTTTGTAAATTCACATTTGCAACTGACTTAAGGTATTACAAATTTCCTTTTACAATGCAAAGAACTATACCTCTAACAAATTGTGGACAAAATATTTTCCTTTTGCAATCAACATTAAATCTATTTTCAAATATGTCATGCAATTAAGTTTGTATGATCATTAATGATGCATTTGTAGAGTTATACTATATTTATCTCTAGAATATTTTTTCTAGGAAAATCATTTATTCAGAGAACACTTCTACTAAGACACAAGAGATCATGTTTAAAAAACATGATTTAGATCTATTAACTACATGCAATTTTTTAAAAGAAGCTCTATAAGAGGCTTGATAATACAGATATAAATTGTAGCAAGGCACAAAGAAATATTTAAGGATCCAGTAGTCATGCATCACCAATGTAAACTAAAAGCAAAACCCTAAAATGCATGGTATATTCTAGAGATAACTGAGAGCCAAAAGTAGAATGCACCTGAATCTGTGTCTGTTTGTATATATCTGTCTACATAAAAAACACATGAGTTAAAAAAATTAAAATGTGGTTTCTAAATAATAAAGGAGTTCTTTTTATATTTGCTTTGAATTTTGTGTTAAATTTTATTGAAATGCTTTTAAAATCAGTCATTTTAGCATCCATTTTTGTCAAATTATAATCTTTTATTACTTAATAGTAGAGGATAAGAAGCCTTTTAAGCATATAAAAATGATGACATTTTGATGGAATTCAGTTGAGTAATGATTTTATCAAATAATATATTTCTTATTAAAAATACTATTAAATAAAATATTACATACAAATTGGACAGAACAGAAAGAAAAATCCCATCTTAAATAATCTTTCCCACCTTTATACAATATGTTGATATATATTTGAAATGCATGGCATACATTTATCAATACATTATGATAATTATTTTATGACACATATTCATATTATTTTTATAGATATAAAATATCTTTATAAGTGATATAGAAATGCTAAAGCAAGGAATTGATAAAAGAAAAAAAGCTAGAAATTATACTACCAGATGAATGATATTCTTTTTCAAAGTAATTCCCTAGGGAAAGCTTTTTCATACCATTTTTGGCATATTCTTGCTTAGATAGTGTGTATGTATTACAATGATGTTGTCACTGTTTTTTTTTGTATTACCACTTTTGGTGTTATGAAAGAATCATTCAACAAACTCTATAAGAAAATCAGCCTTGTCTTATGAGCAATCAAGTCCACTCTTCACTGATAAAATTTAGCCAGCATTGAGGTTGTTAACATAACAATGTCCCATATTCTAAAGGCAATCCCAGAAGATGAATTGAAATACCATTTTGAGCAGTGGTATGATAGTGGAAATAAAATGTACAGCCTTTGAAAGCAATTACTTCAAGGAGGATAGAATTACCTTGTTGATTGTATAAATATTGGTATGTTTACTTAAAACATTCTCACAATATTTTTCCAACACCTTGCTTGTTTGTCTAACACTACATGTATTGGACCTATGATGGATGTATGTAAGTGTTTAATCAGTTATTCTACAGATCAATTCAGTCATGCTCTAACACTTGTCTGACTAGTAAATTTGGATATTAATAACAATCTATTTGCATGAATTTGAATATAAAACATCCAAAAATAAAATAACATTTAAAGTATTCCTATAACAAGAGGAGCAGAAAGTGATCTTCAAACAAAATGTCATTGGAAGGCAATGAAGAAGAGATGGAATTTAGTATCTTATTTATTTATTTTAGAAATAAGAAGATTAAGACCTAGAGAAATCAAGTGATTTGCACACAGCAAAGAAAATTTTCCAGCTATGGGAGAATTTACAGGGACATGATCTCCTGGACCTATGGAATAACAAGTAAGTCACTTTGGTTCCTATTAGAAGACATTAAAAGGCAAAAATCAGAGGTGACATTTTGGGGCATAACCTATGCCAGGTTATCCGGAATGTTTAATTTTTGAGTGTTTTGGTGCTCAGAATACTTTAATGCATTTAGCAAATTGCAGAACTAGCACAAAATAAAGGGAAGTCAAATACTGACTCTTCAAATTTTAATAGCTCCAACCCTTGTTTTTTTAAAATCATATTTTTTATTGTAGCATACAATCCATCCATATCTCACATTATCCTCACTTAGTTGTAGAATCCTCGTCACAACCCTTATTTTTGCATGCATCAATCATTTTATACCTGGACAGTCTGAGCTGACAGCTTTGTCACCACGCTTTCCGTCTCCAGTGCATTCCAAAGTAAGCAGTAAGGTGATCTTACTTTAATGAAATTCTGTGACTCTATCTTCTCCAGTTTCTAATGATACTCAGTAACTCCTCTCAGAACAACTAAACATTAATAGGCATTATTTATATAACATGGATTCCAAAAATATTAAAATTAGCTTATAAATAGATTGCTCTAATCACACATTCCTTCATTTTTCTGTAAACCACTCTTAATTGACTGGGAACAGAACCAGTAACTCCAAGCTAGTTAGAAAACATAAACAAGCAATAGCACCAAATGAGGAACCACAAGATGGCATCCAGTGAGAGTAGAATAACTTATCAGTTGATGCTCCTTGGACCCTTGTAGCAGAGATTAACCAAGCACCTATTATACAGGGACTAGGGTAGAAAAATGTGTAGTTTTAGACCAAGGTTTTTCCCTTCATTTCCTTTTCTGTTTCTTCTTTTCCATTTCCTTCTTCTGCATGTGTAATGAATATTTTCTACACCAAAGCAGCCTGAAATACAACCCAAAAGAGTAGAAATGAAAAAAAAAATTGTCATTGCCTTATGTATTTTTGTCAGTGGAATTTCTGGAATGTCAGTGCTCTCCACTGTTCTTCGGCCTGTCTGTAATGCTTTCCACAACATACATTTATAGGAAACTGGAGCGGTCACAGCTTAATGATTAAGAGCAAATACCTTGCAGTCAGCTGCCTGAGTTAAAGTCCATTTCCAATTATCAGGAGATGTGTAACCTTGGGCAAGTTCTTAACCTCTCTGTGTCTCAATCTCCTTATCTGTAAAATGATAAAATATTATTAATAATAATAGTAATCCTATCACAAGATTACTGGGAGGATGAGTCAACGTATCTTTAAGCACTTAGGATAATACCTACCACAGAGTAAACACCTAAAAATGTTAGCTACAGCCGTTGTGGTTGAAATTTTTTCTAGAGACATTCACATTCCGAAAATGTCTCAAACCTACTTCTTATTCACTTGAATGTCTTTATTTCTGACTGTATCTCTTTTGTACCTTTTATTCAACTTACTATTTCAGTTTCTCAAAGTCCCCATGCAGCCTGATCTCTGCTACAACATCACATTTTGATCTCCTCCTCACCTCTCATCAACTAGTATTCAGTTAATTCAACTTGCTGCTTCTTCAAGGTTGTTTCCTCTTCTATCTGGGGCACTGCACAATATTTCAGGAGCACTGTAAGTCAAGAGACGAGGTCTTAAAACTGAGCATCAGTTCCAATCTGTTTAGCTACTGTCTCTATCATAAGCTTTTCAAGATGTTTCTGTGAATAGCAGCTCAGTGGGTCATGTTCCCAAATACCTGATTTCCCCTTCTGAGAAAGCTGAATCTAACCGCTGCTGAGACCTTGAAAACAAAAGCAAGCAGAAGTTATATGCAGGCAAAAGCCAGATCTGCTGACGATTCTTTCATTAAGATGTTTTTGCATCTCATATTTCTATTGAAGAATAAATTAGATTCAATTATCAGATCATTTCACCATATAAGAAATAGATTTAAATTTCTCCACCAATATTTGACATGGTACATGTCGTAACTTACAGAACTTCTAATTTTAGTGCTAATTTCACCCCTTACTTTAGAACTTCAAGGTTAAATCCTAGCTCCCCTCATAAATGTATGACTATATGCTCAGTTTCCTCTTGCAAAGTGGGAGAATAACAGGTCCTTACTCATGGAAGTGTTGTGAGAACTAAATACATTAATAAATGTAAAGCCCCTAGAATAGTGCAACTAAAACTCCTCAAAATGTTGTTTCAGAACTTCAAAATGTAGATAAGGTAGAAAAAATTCAGAATGAAAGTTTGAAAATTCACAGTTGCAAATAAACAGTCCCAACCTGTTGAATTTACAGTGCAAATTTTCTAATCACTCACGGTTTTGGAAAGGTCAGATTGTTATACAACATGAAGTAAATACCTAGATAATAATATTTGTACATGTTTTATTTTTTTAAAATATTTAAATTTCTTCAGTTTTCTTTAACTGTAGCACTGTGACCCTGGAAAATATATTTTATTATGTGGCATTGAGTTGTTCTTCTGACCTTTATAAATGTATTTTATTATCACAATCTGTAACTTATCTCTGCTCCATACAAACACAATGGCAAGCACAGAAAGAGCTGTGCTATTTGTTCTATACTACCACTACCTACCTACAGAGACAAATTGTGTAAATGCAGCATTTGCATAGATTTTTTCCCTGCCTTTGTCCTACATAATGTCCTCTTGCTAATTGTCTAAAATTTGAAGAACCCAGGTTATTCTACTTTTTATAAAATTCAGTGGTGTAAAAACTGCATTTCCTTAAAAAAAAAAAAACAAAAAAAAAACCTCTCTGGGAAAGAGAAAACACTTTTGCTGGATGAGAATGATAATACGGCTTCCTATTTGTAAAACAAACCCTTGAAACTCCCTATAGCACTGAGTTCTAGCAATTATTAGATCACAGCTACACTTTGTTAGGATTAAATGTCTTGCATCCTGGCTGGAAGAGAGGAAGACCCCAAGATTACAATATATTTGAACACGAAGGAGCTAACTTTGCATTATTTTCTATTCTTTTTCCTGTCTTTGTCGGGAGGATGGATCCATGCTGTGCTATTCTCTACTCTGGTTGCCACCTTTGTCATGAGAATGAGATACCAGAATCAGAATGTTTCCTGTGAGATATAATAGCATGCTTTCCCACTCTCACCTCTCAGGATGCTGTATTTAGTTAGGTTAGAGCCTTTGAATCCCTTAGGGCATTAGCTTACCATTCACGTAAGATGTCCTTTCTTCTTGTATTCATTGTAAAAGTATTTGATGTTTTTGGTCAGTTTGTAGCCCTTCCCTGTGTCAAACCCATCCCTTGGGGCAGGGGCCCTGTTATTTATTTTTTATCATTATCAGATCAATCAAATGTACGTCACAATTTGTGGCACACAGAAACATATGCATAGTTAAATTATATTTTTTATGTATGTTATAAATATTTTGGTGTTACAATGCAGGTAGGAATATTGAATCCACGATTATTAAGCTTTTGGGAGAAAGTGGTGGGATAGACACTTAAAATAGAAGTTTATTCCTTTTAAGATGTATTTATTTTGCATTTAGCAAATTTCTACTTTTTAATTTTATTTTGCTTGAGGGCATATTTTAAAATTATTCTTGAATTTCCCTCTCGTCAAAGCTAAGCTGCTAATACTAAATTGTATTTTGAGGCCACGCTTCCGTCCCACCATGTAAAATGAAATCTACAGATATACTGACAAGTAACCATTTAATTTTCACAAATGTTAGGATATATGGAGCCAACAAGATAAACATTTCTATGCGGCTGCATTTCACCATGTAGGCAAAATTTCATATCCAAACAAAGTAAGGGAAGAAGAAAAGTTCAGCATGAAGAAATCCTTTTGAATTTTAAAAGTATACATGTAAGAATAACACAACTTCCTATATTATATATGTGAGAAATATTTTTGAGTAATTCCAAGAGTTTTAATCTTTTATTTTTTCAGAAGGAATTGGCCTAAAATTGAATTTTACTTGATCTTTGCAAGGATAACAAGCAGTATGGTTGCTATCAGTTTGGGCCAGATCAATAAGAAAACCTAAAACCATACTAAGTATTTCAACACAGGTATTTTAATATAGGTGATTGGTACAATAACTCTGGCTGATTAGGATCTGCCAGTCTCTCCCTGACAGTGAAGAACCCCTGTGCCTTGGCCACTTCCTCACTTGCTTCCCTGTAGCAGCTGCCATATTGTCACCTCACACAATGATCATGACGTCAGCACCCGTAGCAGGTCCACTGGCTCACTCTCAACTGCATCACTTCTGTAACCCCTCCCCTCAGGAAATTCAGAGATATGTCATTCCATTCATGCTTCATAGGATCCAGGAGACAAGAAGGTGTGCTAAACTTCGACCCTCCCTCTGCTTATGCATAGTGGGCAGGACATTTTCCATCGTGCAGCTCTTGATGGGTGTGGAGTCAGCCTATGAATAATCTCCTTCTAGATTCCCAAATAGGATCATGGAACAAGCCCTTCTCTACCACTGCAATTCCCCTCGACCAGTCTAACCCAACTCTCAGCTCTGGGATTATGCCTAAAGAGGAGATATCAGGACACACATTCTACTGACAGGTTCACTTTTCTGTCTTCCTCTTTGTCATTGAAATTCCTCAAAACTGAGCAGGAGTCTTCTGTTTTGTTTTGGGTCTTCTCCCTGTAAAACTTTATGGTCTAGCTCACATGCCCATCACCCAATATATTAAAAGTATGCAAAAAGTTATTTAGGAAAGTATCCCAAGATAAGGTTGGTTTTAAATATAATGTCTTACTTCAGACTGTATTTTATTTGGAATATTAGAAGCTTCAACTTTCTGTTATCTTTCTGCTCTAAATGTCCTAATTCATCATTCCCAACCCACAAAAATGTATGTCTTTTTCTGAATAGAACCAAAATTCTGTACAAGAAAATGCAAAGGAAAGCCTACAATATCACATTTCTTGTTTCAAAAAAAATCTTGATTAGAAGTGCCAGAATAGGCCAGGACTCTAAAGTAAAAGTACTTTCAACTCCATCATCTACTCACTTCCATAGGGTGCTAAGCCATTCTGGAGAAGTGGGACTGGCCAGGTTCTAATTTCCATTGCCTTATATCTGAGATGCAAGATATTCTGTGCATAGCATGCTTATGGTTGTAGGACTCAAGAAAACACAAGCGACTCTAGTACTAGAGACAATGTTGTTCAGAAGATGATGGCAACCAATTACCTCTGGCAGAAATCTCAATCTGACAAACTGTGGTGTCATTCCTACATTGGCCAATTTATTTCTGAAGATAAGTTCTACACCTAATTGGAGGCAGCCAACCCTTCACTCCTTGTATGAAGAGGTTAGAGCTCTTTCACAGCAGTTCTGCTAATCACCAGGGTTATGCTTACTTGCAATGCCTTCATATCCTAGGACACCTAAGGATCCAGTAGTACACTCATGGCTGCCAGTTTTTGCAGTTCAAGGACACAGCTTCCCAGCATGGGGGTCAGCCAGCCTTCCCCCCAGCCTGTGTGGTCAAAGAGAATTATAGGGGCCAGATACATAAACACTTTCTGCCAACTTTCTGCCAAGCCACCCAACAAAGGTGTCCCCAGAATATTTAAAATGAACTTAAGCTATGTTATTTCCTAAAATATTTATTCATAAGTGGAAAAATCTGGGTTTCTATTAGTTATCTCTTTTTAAAGAGGTACTTTTTTTTCTCTCTTCTTCTTAAAAAGAGATAGAACTACTTCACAAGAAAGCAATATAGCAAGGGGGAAAAACAGCTTAGAGTGAATTTATTAATTTGTTAATTCCAAAAATATTGATTAGCCCCTCTATATGTCAGGTTCCATGTCAGGTCCTGGACACCCAATAGAGAACTCAAATGAACACGGCTTCTGTACTTGCAGAGTGTACAGCTAGGGAGGTACAGACATTAATCAAATAATCATGCGGGCTCATGTACAAAATACAAATTAGTAGCTTTTAAGAAGTTTACTTTCTCTTATTCTGAGAGAAATTACTCTAACGGTCTATCTTAGTTATAAGAGAGCAAATTATCTTTATATGATCTTTCCTGTTCTTAGAAGAATCACTTGAGTGATTCTCTGTGAGTTTCCATTAGATGACTTACTATGTGGCAAGCAGGCCCCACTGTCCTGGGAGAAGGATGAAGCAAGATCTATTAGGCTTTAATAATATTTAAGAAATAACATAGCTTAAGTTCATTTTTTAAGTCAAATAAACCTATCATTATTTATTACAGTAGACTAAATTTTGATCTGCAAAACATTAGCTCCCTAGGATTTTTCTAGCTTATATACAGAAAAATTAATCTAAAGTCAAATGAGTTAAAAGGCAATGTTGCAAACATATTTCTTTACTGAAGGACTTTTCACAGACATTGAGGGTAGATTACACTTTGGAATCCAAAACAGATTTGACCAGAGGACTTTATTTTTATAGTAATTCTCCTAGCAATTATGTTCCATGTTGAAAATGTTGGATTAGAAAACATTTAAAAATTCCAAACCTAAACACCAGGTAATTGTATCAAGCAATTATGATGATATGTTAGCAACTTTTAAAATCAAAGGGTGCTATGACTGTAAGGCTTATTTTCTATTAGATTGTGAACTAGAAGATAATTATGTTTTATTCATCCATGTAGCAAACATAATAGCACTTAATATTTCTTGGCACATAGCAGGTGTTCAATAAATATTTGTTTAATAAATGAGGCAATGAGAGCTATATCAAACTAAAATGTATGTTATATTGAATGTAATAATTATCCTGAATTAGCAATGCCTTTTGACAGTCTGAGCCTACTAATGCATACCAATGGAGATGTCCAAGAGCCATCTACAGCTAGACAAGAAGAGACATTAAACCCAATATGGCACTGAATCAGTGATGATGGCAAAATCCAAATAACTGATTTCTAAAGTGGAGTCCTTAAATAATTAAATAATTATAACAAGAGCTTATTGACTATTTTAAATGAAGTTTGTCCTCAAAAATTTGAAAATCCAGACATCCCTAATTTGACTTTAATCACCATCAACAGCAGGATCCTTAACACAGGTGTTGGAAGATCTAGTAGAAAGGTCATTCATAAACTACTAACATTTTCTGCTTGGGGATTGTAATCCTTAAAGAAAATCACAAATACCCTGACCTTCCTCAGTGACTAACTGAGGACAAACATGGATTTATCTAAGTAACTTGAAAGGTATAATGGGCTACACAAATGAAAGAAACATTTACTATTAATTTATAATTTAGGCAGTTCTTGGAACTATTACATTTTAAACTATATATTATTCTCTTGGAATGAAAGGGTAATTAACTGGTCCATTGCCTTTCCTCTAGCTTTAGGGGCATCTCAGGATTTGACACCTTGGTGGAATCTTCCCCCTTGAACATGAAAACCAGGAATATGTAATTACACACCACATGCAAGAGTCCTGCTGAGGCTGATGTATAATGAATGGAGCACTTGTACTTGGTTGTCAAGACTGTTAAATCAAGTAACCTGTCATACAGGAGTAACCTTTAACCTATAAGTAAACAGCTGCACCAGAAATGGGATTTAGTTCTATACCTCTGAGGGACTGTGAGTCTGGCAAGGTAGAAAAGCTAATGGCATCCTGGAGTTGATGAAATCCTTGAGCTGTGATGGTTCCTACCCACTAGACCTCATCTCCTGTGATCATGTACATCCCAACTTGGAGTGATCAGGAAGTCTGGAAGCTGTACCTGAGAGCTGTGAAACTCTGCTCCATTGTTGTTAAACATCTGGGTTGTCTGTCCTGTCTTTTTTCTTAAAGCAAGTACACTTGAGGCTGAGTGAAGCCTGCACTGACTCATGATTTTGATGGGCAATCAAAAACCAAGACCCTTGCTGCTGGTCAAGCAGAGTGGGTATTCTCCTGTGCAAAAGACCTTGAATGCATTTATTTAAAATCTTTTGTTTCAGGATTCTGGAGTGTGTTGAACTTCCAATTTTCTAAAATTTAATGAAAAAATTTCTTCACACAATAGATCTTAGTCATCTCCTCTTCTAACTTTGTTCTTGTCATATGCATTTAGTCATTCAAAAATGTTTATTCAGCTCAGTAATTTTATAAGGGCTGGCAATAAATACCAAATAAAATGGACTCAAGTTCTTACCTTCAGGAAGCTTAAATCTAATGACAGTGGATGTACAAGATATAAATAAATAGAATTTGTCACACAGTGATAAATATTGGGGAGAATAATAAAGCATTGCAGGAAGCTAGGAAGATAGCGGGTTAGGAGAGACAGGGCAAAAAAAAAAGTCTCCATGAATAACAGTAGATAAAAGACAGAAAGTGCTCCAGAATACCAGTGCCAGTGATGCACTGGCTGGATGAGGTCTGCGAAATCCACAGGGACTGTGCACTTCATGAAACTGAGAGTCTGTGTTCTGAAATGAGTGAGTGAGCCTGCTGGAGAACCGGGAGCCATGCCACAGTCAGAAGAAACTGGGGGTTGGTGTTTGGAGATGGATTAGTTTAAAAACCCCAAAGCAGCTGCAAATCCATCAGTGAGAGCTGCACAGTCCTGTGAGGCAGGAAATGCTTCCCACAAACCATGCACACACCTCAGTTTCTGGTGTGGATGATAGCCTTTTGCACACCTGCAGCTAACTGTCCTGGAGCTAGGAAGACAGAGGTCCACAAAAGGGGAAAATTACCATGCCCCATATAGCCATCTTTTCAGCAGGCTGGGAATGCCTCTGCATGGTGCAGTGGCCCAGAGATATGCCGCGCAGCCCAGTTTGGTGGGAGGTGCTTCCCACAACCCATGCTCATGCCTCAGGATCTGGCATGGATGATAGCCTTTCACACACCCACAGCTAACTGCCCTGGATCTAGGAAGGCAGAGGACTGCTGAAGGGGGAATTTACCATGCCCCATACAGCCATCCTCTCAGAGGGCTGGAAATATGCCTGTGCAGTGTAGTGGCCCAGAGCTTCCCATGGGGACTGCTCTCACCTGTGACATAGTGCAGTCTTCCTTCAGGGGAGGCTGTAAGAGGGCACGGCTTGGAAGAGGGACCCGCACAGAAGTCCCAGGGACCATACACCAATACAAGGGACTTGTGGCTCCATGGCAGAGACAGACTGTGAAGAGACTGAACTGAAGGTTTGGACTCCTGCAACAGCTTTAAGTCTCCAGGAACACTTGAGAGATTTGACTATTAAAGCTGCCCTCCTGTCCTAACTACTCAGACACCCCCCTCCATTCAGGATGGGCAGCATTAACTACACACAGAAATTTGGTGCACCAATAGGACCCCTACAAGATTCAGACCCTACTCACACCAAAGACAAAGTTGGGGAAAACTGGCTGGAGTGGAATAGGTGGCTCATGGATGCTACCTGCTGGTTAGTCAGAGAAAGTGCCCTCCACAAAACTGTAGCTCTGACAAATTAGAGATAATTGTTCAAGTAAGCCTGCATAGCCTAAAAGAACCCTATCAAGATAAGCAAATGCCAAGAGGCCAAAAACAACAGAAAATTTTTAAGCATATGAAGAAACCAGAAGATATGGATAACCCAAACCCAAATACCCAAATCAAAAGATCAGAGGAGACACAGTACTTGGAGCAATTAATCAAAGAACTAATGACACACAACAAGATCATGGCAAGGATATAAAGAACATGAAGAAGACCCTAGAAGAGCATAAAGAAGAAATTGCTAGAGTAAATAAAAAATAGGTGATCTTATGAAATAAAAGAAACTGTCAATCAAAGTAAAAAGATTCTGGATACTCACAGTACTAGATTAGGAGAAGCTGAGCAGTGAATCAGTGAGCTTGAAGAGGACAGAACAGAAAGTGAAAGAACAAAAGAAAGAATTGGGGAAAAAATTAAAAAAAAATTGAAATGGATCTCAGGGATATGATGGACAACATAAAGCACACAAATGCAAGAATCATTGGTGTTCCAAAAGGGGAAGAGAAGGGTAAAGGTCTAGGAAGAGTATTCAAAGAAATTGTTGGGGAAAACTTCCCAAATCTTCTAAACAACATAATACACAAATCATAGATGCCCAAAGAACTACAAACAGAATAAACCCAAATAAACCCACTTTGAGACATATTCTGATCAGATTGCCAAATGCTGAAGAGAAGGAGCAAGTTCTGAGAGCAGCAAGAGAGAAGCAATTCACCACTTACAAAAGGAACAGCATAAAACTAAGCAGTGACTACTCAGCGGCCACCATGGAGGTGAGAAGGCAGTGGCATGACATATTTAAAATTCTGACCAAGGAAAATTGCTGACCAAGAATTCTTTATCCAGTAAAGCTCTCCTTCAAATTTGAGGGAGAGCTTAAATATTTCACAGACAAACAAATGCTGAGAGAATTTGCTAACAAGAGACCTGCCCTACTTGAGATACTAAAAGGAGCCCTACCGACAGAGAAACAAAGAAAGGACAGAGAGACTTGGAGAAAGGTTCAGAACTAAAGACATTTAGTAAGGGTACATTAAAGGACATTAAGAGAAGAAGGGGATATATCTGACAAACATAAACCAAAAGGATAGGATAGCTGATTCAAGAAATGCCTTCACAGTAATAACATTTACTATAAATGGATTAACTCCTGAATTAAAAGATATAGATTGGCAGAATGGATTAAAAAAACTATGAAACACCAATATGTTGCATACAAGAGACTCATCTTAGACACAGGGACACAAAGAAATTGAAAGTGAAAGGATGGAAAAAAATATTTCATGAAAGTTATAGCCAAGAGAAAGTAGGAGCAGCAGTATTAATCTCAGATAAAATAGACTTTAAATGCAAGGATGTTATGAGAGACAAAGAAGGCCAAGACATACTAATAAAAGGGACAATTCAACAAGAAGAAATAACAATCATAAATGTTTATGCACCCAGTCAAGGTGCCCCAAAATACATGAGACAAACATTGGCAAAACTAAAGGAAGCAATGGATGTTTCCACAATAATTGTGGGAGACTTCAATACATCACTCTTTCCTATAGATAGATCAACCAGACAGAAGATGAAGAAGGAAATTGAGAACCTAAATAATCTGATAAATGAATTTTAATTAACAGACGTATATAGAACATTACATCCCAAATCACCAGGATACACTTTCTTCTGTAGTGCTTACAGAACTTTCTCCAGAATAGATCATAGGCTGGGCCATAAAAGAAGCTTAAATAAATTTAAAAATATTGGAATTATTCAAAGCACATTATCTGATCACAATGGAATACAATTAGAAGTTAATAACCATCAGAGACTTAGAAAATACCTGGAAGTTAAACAACAAACTCCTAACAATCAGTGGGTTAAAGAAGAAATGACAAGAGAAATTGCTAAATATATAGAGATGAATGAAAATGAGAACACAACATATCAAAACCTATGCGATGCAGCAAAAGCAGTACTGAGGGGGAAATGTATAACTCTAAATGCATACATTAAAAAGGAAGAAAGAGCTAAAATTGAAGAACTAATGGACCAATTGAAGAAGCTAGAAAATGAACAGCAACTAATTCTAAACCAAGTAGAATAAAAGCAATAACAAGGATTAAAGCAGAAAGAAATGACACAGGGAACAAAAAAAACAAAAAACAAAAAACAAAAAAACAAAACAAACCAAAAAATAGAACAAATAACAAAAAGAGTTGGTTCTTTGAGAAGATCAACAGGATTGACAAGCCAACAGCTAGACTGACAAAATTAAAAATAGAGAAGACCCAAATAAACAAAATAATGAGAGTGCCAACATTACTGCAGATCCCAAAGACATTAAAAAAAAAATTATAAGAGGATGCTATGAACAGCTGTATGCCAACAAACTAGGTAATGGAGAGGAAATGAACAAATTCCTAGAAACACATAAACAACCCAACTGACCAGAGAAGTAGTAGAAGACCTCAATCAACAAGTCACAGGCAAAGAGATCCAATCAGTCATCTAAAAGCTTCCAACAAATAAATGCCCAGGGCTGGATGGCTTCACAGGGGAATTCTACCAAACTTTCCAAAAAGAACTGACACCAATCTTACATAAACTCTTTCAAAACATTGACGAAAATGGAATACTACCTAACACATTTTATGAAGCTAACATCAACCTAATACCAAAACCAGGCAAAGATGCTACCAGAAACAAAAACTACAGGCCAATCTCCCTAATGAATATAGATGCAAAAATTCTCAACAAAATACTTGCAAATCAAATCCAAAGACACATTAAAAAAATCATACACCATGACTAAGTGGGGTTCATCCCATGCATGCAAGGATGGTTCAATATAAGGAAATCAATCAATGTATTACAACACATTAACAAACCAAAGGGAAAAATCAAATGATCATCTCAATAGATGCAAAACAAAATACAGCATCCTTTTTTGATAAAAACACTTCAAAAGGTAGGAACTGAAGGAAACTTCCTCAATATGATAAAGAGTATATATGAAAAAACCACAGCCAGCATAGTACTCAATGGTGAGAGACTGAAAGCCTTCCTTCTAAGATCAGGAACAAGACAAGGATGCTTGTTGTTACCACTGTTATTCAACATTGTGCTAGAAGTACAAGCCAGGGCAATCTGGCAAGACAAAGAAATACAAGGCATCCAGATTGGAAAGGAAGAAGTAAAACTGTCATTATTTGCAGGTGATATGATCTTATATCTGGAAACCCTGAGAAACTGATGATACAGCTACTAGAGCTAATAAACAAACTTAGGAAAGTAGCAGGATACAAAATCAACGTACATAATTCAGTAATGTTCCTATATAATAGAAATGACCAAACTGAAGAGACACTCAAGAAAATGATCCATTTTCAATAACAACTACAATAATCAAGTACCTAGGAATAAACTTAACCAAAGATGTAAAAGACCTATACAAAGAAAACTGCAAAATTTTACTAAAAGCAATAGAAAGGGACCTAAAAAGATGGAAAAATATTCAATGTCCATTGATAGGAAGGCTAAATGCCATTAAGATGTCAATTTTACCCAAACTGATCTACAGATTCAATACAATCCCAATCAAAATTCCAACAACCTACTTTGCAGACTTGGAAAAGCTAGTTATCAAATTTATTTGGAAAGGGACGATGCCTTGAATTGCTAAAAACATTCTGAAAAAGAAAAACGAAGTGGGAGAACTTATACTCCCTGACTTTGAAGCTTATTATAAAGCCACAGTTGTCAAAACAGCATGGTACTGGCACAAAGATAGACATATTGATCAATGGAATTGAATTGAGAATTCGGAGATAGACCCCCGGATCTATGGTTGACTGATCTTTGACAAGGCCCCCAAAGTCACTGAACTGGGACATAATAGTCTTTTCAACAAATGGGGCTGGGAGAGTTGAATATCCATAGCCAAAAGAATGAAAGAGGACCCCTATCTCACACTCTACACAAAAATTAACTCAAAAAGTATTAAAGACCTCAACATAAGAGACAGTACCATAAAACTCATAGAAGATAATATAGGGAAACATCTTCAAGACCTTGTATTAGGAGGTCACTTCCTAGACCTTACACCCAAAGCAAAAGCAATAAAAGAAAAAATAGGTAAATGGGAACTCCTCAAGCTTAAAAGTTTCTGTACCTCAAAGGAATTTGTCAAAAAGGTGAAGAGGCAACCAACTCAATGGGAAAAAAATATTTGGAAAACATGGATCTGACAGAAGACTGATATCTTGCATACATAAAGAAATCCTACAACTCAATGATGATAGTATAGACACCCCAATTATAAAATGGGCAAAAGATATGAAAAGACAGGTCTCTGAAGAGGAAATACGAATGGGCAAAAAACACATGAAAAAATGTTCAGCTTCACTAGCTATTAGGGAGATGCAAATTAAGACCACAATGAGATACCATCTCACACCAATTAGGATGGCTGCCATTAAACAAACAGGAAACTACAAATGCTGGAGAGGATGTGGAGAAATCGGAACTCATTCATTGTTGGTGGGATTGTATAATGGTTCAGCCACTCTGGAAGTCAGTCTGGCAGTTCCTTAGAAAACTAGATATAGAGTTACCCTTCAATCCAGCAATCACACTTCTTGGTATGTACCCAGAAGATCTGAAAGCAGTGACACGAACAGATATCCGCACACCAATGTTCAAAGCGGCAATATTCACAATTGCCAAGAGATGGAAATAACTTAAATATCCTTCAACAGATGAGTGGATAAATAAAATGTGGTATATACACACAAGATAGAATACTACGTGACAGTAAGAAGGAATGATGTTGTGAAACATTTGACAATATGGATGAACTTTGAAGACATAATGCTGAGCAAAATAAGCCAGGCACAAAAAGAGAAATATTATACATTACCACTAATATGAACACTGAAAAATGTAAAATAAATGGTTTATAATGTAGAGTGTAGGGGACTTAGAGATAGATAGCAAATAGTGAAGGGGGAATGATAATCTAAAAAGAACAGATAAGTCATCGTCGGTAAATTTAAAATTCTGGGAATGCTCAGGAATGACTTTGGTTTGTTAACTTCTGGTGGGTATGGTAGGAACAAGTTCAAAGAAATGTAGTTATCTTAGGTTATCTGTTTTTCTTATTCCTTTGCTGGGTTATAGTCTGTATATTTTCTTGGGGTAGAGTAGGAACATGCTGAAAATAATGTAGTTATTTTAGGTTATTTGTTTTTTCTTATTCCTTTGTTTTGGTTTTGTTTGAAATGTTTGTTTATTGTCTTTTTACAAAAAAACTCTGATAAAGTTAATTAGCACACACACACACACAAAAAATTATGCAGAGCCCCCCTGAGGAGCTGGGGGAAAATGCAGAGGTGTTGGGCTTCCTCACCAGGATGGTTGCCGATGTTCTCACAAACATTGAGGATTGGTGGTTTGATATGCCGAACCCTGTATCGTGGGACTTGCCCTTAAGGAGCCTGTTACTGCAAAGGAGAGGCTAACCCTACTTATAATTGTGCCTAAGAGTCTCCCCCTATATCCCTCTTTGTTGCTCAGATGTGGCCTTCTCTCTCCTAAGCCAACTTGGCAGGTGAAATCACTGCCCTCCCCCCTGAGCGGGATCTGACACCCAGAGATGTAAATCTCCTTGTCAACGTGGAATATGACTTCGGGGAGGAATCTGGGCCCAGCATCTTGGGATGGAGAATAGCTTCAAAAGGGGGATGTGAAATGAGATGAAATAAAGTTTCAGTGGCTGAGAGACTCCAAATGGAGTCACTCTGGTGGGCACTCTTAGTCACTATATAGATAACTCTTTTTGGGTTTTAATTAATTGGAATAGCTGGTAGTAAATACCTGAAACTATCAAACTACAACCCAGTAGCCTTGAAGCTTGAAGACGATTGTATAACAATGTAGCTTACAATGGGTGACAACGTGATTGTGAAAGCCTTGTGTATCACACTCCCCTTTGTCCAGTGTATGGGTGGATGAATAGAAAAATGGGGGCAAAAAACTAAAGGAAAAATAGGGCAGGAGTGGGGGGCGATTTGGGTGTTCTGTTTCTCCTCTTATTTTTTTATTCTTATTTATTCTTATTTTCATTTTTTTCTGGTACAAGGAAAATGTTCAAAAAATAGATCGGGGTGATGAATGAACAACTATATGATGGTAGTGTGAATAATTGATTGTATACTTTGGATGATTGTATGGTGTGTGAATAAATCCTAATAAAAAAATAAAATAAAGCATTGTAGAGGGGTTAGGGTCTGCCAGAGAGAGGCTGTCATTTTATATAGGGAGGCTGGAGAAATCCCTACCAGTACAATGACACTCTGAATGAGATGGGCAACCATTAGAGCATTTTGAGCAGAGGTATGTCAAGACCTGAATTAGGTTTGAAAAGGATCACTGGTTTCTGCAAGAATAGTCTAGAGGAGGCAAGTGTAGAACTGTGAAGTCTGGTTAGGAAGCTATGACAATTGGATATATAAAAGATGATGGTTGTTTTAAAAAAAATTAGTGATGGAGGTGATATGAAGTGGTGAGATTCTGATTATGTTTGAAAGGCCAAACCAAAAGGATTTGTTGATGCAAAAGAGTAATCAAGGATAGCTACAAGATTTTTGACCTATAAATGAAGTATGGGGTTTCCATTTATTAAGATGGCAAAACTATAGGAGGAGTTGAGTGTGTGTGTGTGTGTGTGAAGAAGGTATTCAGGTTGTCAATTTCAATTGTTAAGCAGGGAGTTGGTTATACAAATCTAGAGCTCACAGGAAAAGTGACAGGTGGAGATATAAATTTGTAAGTCATAGAAAATGAAATAGTATTTAAGGCTATAAAATTAGATGAAAACCCCTCCTTCAATAGACCATTTTACAAGCTCTATGGTCTTAGCAAAGTAACATCAGGTAAGGTTATCTCAGTATCTACTGTGTTTTTTTCTCCTAACCCTGAAATAATATTTTCTGAATAAAGAGGTCTTTGTGTGTGTGTGTGGGGGGGGGGGTGGTATTGTATAGGAGGTTTTGAAAATTGACTAGCCAGCTGACTTTGGATGGTTTGCTTACATATACCCAGAAAGCAATGGCATGAAATAGTTGCTTTACTGAGCCATGATCCACATCTGTTATTCTAGTCACTAACTTTCTTCTAATTTGAATTTGAATAATTAAATTTTTGTTCAAAAAATTGAATTTTTTTTTTTCCCCTATATTGTAAAGGCTTTTACCAACACAAAGTGGTATGTTAGGTTTCTTTCCACATTTACTGGACAATCTTCTTTCAGCCTGAGACATGAGGGTAAAAAGTAATACTTTTTGTTTCATGTTAATACTTCCTGTATAACCTAAAAACAGGTTTCTTAGTATTCATTTGCACTGCTTTCTACCTTATTTTCAATGCTGTATTCCTTGTCTGACTTTTTTTATTAAATACATTTGAATATTATTCATGATTTTCTTTACCAAGGCCAAATTCTCAGTGACCTCCGCAAACTATCTTTTTGATAAGTAAAGAATTTAAGTACTAACCTAATTCTCATAGTTTAGTGTGTCTTTTTGGTGGTGCAATGATGTTTAAAGACAATGTTTACCATTTTTTCTCTCATAGAAAACACTGAAGGGAATATCTTCAACTTTGAATTTGGATAAAGAAAGTGTGTAGGCACATCTTTAATAGATTAATTGCACTCTGAGAAAGAATTTAAACTCTAAGAACCCAAGCAGTGTTGATTATGTGATTTATGGTATCTGATTTTCTTTAAATTTCATTGTATTGCCCTCAAACATGCTTAGTAAAATTCATGAAGCAAAAAAGAAAAAAAGTTTAGCTATCTTTAAAAAAAATTTATGTTCATGTCTCAATCTTTACATACTTTACAAGAAAATCATACGGAATTTAGAAACAGTTAACGAAATGTGATTATTTGGGTCCAAGCTATGCTGATGGTTAGGATACTATTGTGTATCAAATTTATATTCTAATAGGAAAATCTTATCACATTAAAGTCTCAGGCAACAATCCTAGCCCTTTTTTTACAGATGATTCCAGGAATAAAACACAGAAACAAGCACAGGAAATTGAAGCACCACATAGGAACTAGTAACACGTACCTTCTCTCCTTACTTCTCAAAAAGTCTTACATACTGGGTGTTCTTGGAACCTAATAATTTAGAATAGTTATACAATAATCACAACAGATAAAATAAAAATAAAATAGTAAAATAGTAACATATAACAACATCTAACTTTTTTACCTCAAAATTTTTAAACATTAAAGAACTCTAAACATCCTTGGATTGTCTTCTATGCAGAGTGCTTAATAATCACCTAAATGCCTTTCAAAATGTTGTCACAAAAATGATATTACTCTAGCTATATTAAAGATTTCTCATTTTTTTCTTCTAAGTGCCAAGTTCCCCATTACCTCAGAGTCCCTATAATTAATAGTGCCTCTTGTTAGTCATTGAGATAAAAAGCAAACTTCAAAAGAGGCCTCTTCTAAGAAAGTAAGAAGAAAAACAGAAAAAAAATGCACATAGAAAAGAGAAAGAGAAGATAGGAGGAGGGTGGATGATGATGATGACTGGAAACAGGAAGAGAGAAACTGAAAAATCATAAAAAAGCTAAAAAAAATAATAAAGAAAATATCCTGATATTGACATTAAAGCTCCTCTAGACCCCTCTCCTTCACAGGTGACACATGCCACCCATTTCCATAGCATATCATTTCCTTAAGAACCTAAACCTGATCTTCCTGGGGTGAAATAGTCTGTAGATATTTGTTAGGCTTTTTTTCTCTTTTGCAAGCATCTAACATGCTTTTGTGCTTATAGATCCCTCTTGAACTTGGCCATTTCACATAGTGCAGGGTATTGTGTTAAACAGTGCTAGGTGATGGCATTTTTTTTTTGGGAAATAGTGAGTCCTATGCCCAGTAACTGCTGATGACAACTGGTGCTTTTCCTGACCCTTGGATTTATCTCTGATTTAGTGCCTCAGGAGTATACTGGCCTAACATTTGTTTACTTTGTAATTATTATGATTCTTTAGAATCAAACTAACTTATGCACCCTATTTTAAAAGTAAAATTGTGCTAAAAGGCTTAAAAAATACCAGAATAAACACCCTCTTGCCCTCTTCTCCTGATCCTGCTTCCCAGAAACAATCGCTTTCAACACTTTTAGGCCTAATATCTGTATTTAACTCCAAATTTCTATCTAAAATATGTGTGCTGCTATTTCTTGACTTATCAATTTAAAAACTACTTGCTTCCTATAAAGCGTATGAAGATTTTAGTTCTTTTACAGTTCTTTCTCCTTTTCCCATCCACCAAATGAAAGTCTAGTACAAATTTTGTTAAATCCATTTTTTTTTTATTGTAACTATGGAAATGGTCTTCCCTAGATTGCATGCCTTTTAAAATCTGTAATAGTCAAGGTTCTTTTTCCGGTTTGCTAATGCTGCCATTTTGCAAAACACCAGAAATGGATTGGCTTTTACAAAGGTGGTTTACTTGGTTACAAAGTTACAGTCTTAAGGCCATAAAGTGCCCAAGGTAAGGCATCAATAATAGGGTACCTTCACTGAAGGATGGTCATTGGTGTCCAGAAAACCTCTGTTAGTTCAGAAGGCACGTGGCTGTCATCTGCTTGCTCCCAGGTTGCATTTCAAAATAGCATTCTCCAAAATGCTGCTCTTGGGGTGTTTTTTCCTCTCTTAGCTGCAGCTCCTCTTCAAAATGTCACTCACAGCTGCACTGAGTTCCTTCTGTTTGTCATCTCATTTGTATGGCTCCAGTGATTTAATTCAGAACCACCCTGAATGGGTTGGCTAACACCTCCATGGAAATTATCCAAAGTCATCACCCATAGTTGAGTGGGGCATATCTCCATGGAAACACTCAATCAGAGGGTTCCAGCCTAATCAACACTAACACGTTTGCCCCCTCAAGATTGCATCAAAGAACATGGTTCTTTCTGGGGAACATAATATATACAAACCAGTACAGTTCTATATATATATATATATATATATATATATATATATATATATATATATATATGTAAATATTAAGAGATTTATTATAGGAATTGAATCATGAGACTGTAGGGATTGGCAAGTCTGAATTTCATAGGGCATGCCACAAACTGGAAACTTGATGAAGGTGATGTTGAATTCCCCAGTAGCAGCTGGAGTCGAGATAGAAATTCTATTTCTGACTTCTGAAATCCTCAGTTCTCTCTTTAAGACCTCTAACTTACTGGATGAGGAGACTCCCATCATTGTTGAGGCAATCTCCTTTGTTGATTGTAGCTGCAATTAGTCATAGATACCATCAACTAACTAATGATGCAAATCCATTTCTGAAATACCCCCATAGTAACAATCAAGACAGTGCTTGCTTGTCTCACCAAACAACTGGATATCATTACATAGCCAAGTTGACACGTGAAACTAGTCATCAGAACACCCTTTTAAAAACATTTTTATTTTGAAATAATTTTAGATTTACAGGAGAGTTTCAAATATAGTAAAGTTTCTATACCATAGAGAATTTCTGTGACCCCTTCATGCAGCTTCCCCTAAAGCGGCATCTTGCATAACCATGGCACATTTATCAAAACTAAGAAACTAACATTTCTAAGATACTAAACTCCAGACCGTATTTGGATTTCACCATTTTCCCTACTAATATCCTTTTTCTACCCAGGCTCCAATACAGAGTGCCAAATTGCATTTACTTGTCATGTCCCCTCAGTCTCCCCTGGTCTATGACAGTTTCTTAGTTTTTTCTTTATTTTTCAATGTCCTTGACACTTCTGGGGCTATTGATCAACCATTTTGTAGGATGTCCCTCAATTTCTGCTTGTCTAAGTCTTTCTCATGATTATACTGAGGTAATGGATTTTTCTAGGGTGTGAGGTATTCTCCTCATTGCCTCATAACAGGGAAAAATGAAGTCAGCATGACTTTTTGCTTTGATCACTTAGTTAAGGTGTTATCTGCCAGTGTTCTGTACGGTAAACTTACTATTTTGCTCTTGCCATACCCTATTTGTTACAAGTAAATCACTAAGTTTGGCCCATTCTCAAAGGGAATGGAATTAAATGCCACCTGTTGATGGAAAAATGTATCAAATAATTTATAGACAGAAGTTAAAATCACCACAGTTACTAATACATATTTTGGGGAAGATGCTTTGGGACTATGTAAATATCTCATTTTTCCTTAAAATTTCATCCACTAAATTTAGCATTCACCAGTACTGGTAGCATTTATTACTGTAATAAACTAATGGTAATTTTCTATTCCTTAATTCTTTCTATATTTATTATTTGGAAGTCTTCTATAAGTAAGATCCATACCATCTCTTCCATTTGTTTGTTTATTCATAACAGTGTGGGCTCATAGATATTTATATATTGGGTTACAATCCACTATGATAGTTATTTATTATGTTGCTTAAATTACTCTAGCTTTGACCTTTGGGAAGGTTTTCAGATTAGCTCCTGTTTCTTTTTAACATGTCTCATAGTTTTGTTTTATTTACTTATTATTTTATTTTTTTTTTTTTGAGTACTTCTTTACTTTCTGTCACTAAAAGATGCTCCAGGCTCATCTTGCATTTCCTTTGTTCCAACTCCAGAGCCATCCATTTCTCCAAGGAGCCCTGATTCTTTGTATCAGAAAATGGTATTTAGAAACCAAGACCTGGGCACTAGATGTGCTCATTACTCCTGGGGCATCACTGCTTCTATGCACTTTCAGTTGGGAAGCTAGGGAATATAAGTATGCATACATGCACATGTATAATTATTTCTGTATCTATTTGCATATTTATTAAAATAAACAGTTTTTGCTGGTATCTTGAACTCTAATCCAGCATGACAAGATTTGCTACAGTCTTTTCTCTTGCTTATTTATAACTTCTTTTTCTGACAGAGAAAACCTGGCTCATATCACCTATATTATATAGCTATCCAACTTTATACATATAGTTTTCGAGTTGCTGATCTATACTCCTATTTTGTACACTTTGATTTTTTTCCTTTTGGTTACTTTTACATCTTTCTTGTTTGCTTTGGCAATTTTTTAACCTATGTCTATATCTTCCCACACACTTCCACAGCTCTACCCACTGCTTCATGTGTGATTCTATGCATAGTCAAACCCATCTGACAATCAGTTTCATTTTCTCCCTGAGACATCCCACCTATAGCCCTTTGTCTTCCTGTTCCTTTGCAAAACAGGATCCTCTGTTAGTGGGCAAAGAAGATCCTCTAATGGCTTGCTCAGAAATGGGTGTACTTAAAAATGGAAATTATCTTAAAGTTAGTAAGTATGAAAAGTCTGTATTTTACTCCCATGGAATTGTTATAGTTTGACTTTACAGAGAGTTCCTTGCTTCTCTTAATCCTGAGACCAGGCCTGCAAAACTTTGGTACTCTGTCATATTCCCTTATCTTTATTCAAATTGGCTCTTACTTCTAATTATCCAACTCTAAAATACCAGTTTGAGGGTAAAAAAAATTAGGAAGATCAAAGCCCCTTTAGTAGTTTAAATTTAAAAAGTAGTGTGGTGGTTTGAAGCTGTACCTACCTCAGAAAAACATGTTTTTAGATCTAATCCATCCCTGTGGGTATAAATCCATTGTAAGTAGGAATTTTGAATGAGGTTACTTCAGTTAAGGTGAGTCCCACCTCAAACTGGTTGGGTCTTAATCCTATTACAGGAGTCCTTTATAAGAGAATGAAATTCAGACAGAGAAAAAGCCACAGAAGAAAAAAGCTGAAATCAGTGAAAACCAAAGAGAAGGGAAAGACCACCAGGTGCTGCCATGTGCCTTGCCATGTGACAGAGGAGTCAAGGATTGCTGGCAGCCAGTCTTCAGGAAGAAAGCATTGCCTTGATAAAGCCTTGATTTGGACATTTTCCTGGCCTCAAAACTGTGAGCAAATACATTCCCATTGTTTAACCCAACCCATTTCATGGCATTTTCTTTGAGCAGCCTAGGAAACTAAAACAAGTAGTGTGTTCTTTTTCCTCAACATAAAAAAGTTTCTAAAACTTCTAAAATTTAAGGTTAGTTGGAGTTTTATATCCTAGGATTGTTTTTTATATATTAAAATCAACAAATATTCATTGAGTATTTACCGATAATATTGAGCTGTAATATATCCAGGAACTAAGGGAAATGTGAAAGAAATATAAAACATGTTTTCTGTGTTAAAGGACCCTATCATTTTCTTGAAGACCATGTACACAGATTAAAAAAAAAAAAATAGAGAATTGCAGACAGTGTTTTACCCAAAATAGAGTCAAAGATATAGGCTTTTGGTGCTACTGAGGTACAAAGAAAGTTGGAATACAAATAATAAATGACAACCTTTTCTTAGTCTACCCAGCCACAACTGAAACACTTCTAGTTCCTGTGGTCTTAATAACTTGTCTAATTAAGATACTTCAGTGGCTTGGTGCATGCAATCTAGTTTTAAGAATATTAACCCATGTTAATATAGCTGAAGTTCTCATATACAAATGTTTTTTTTTTTTAATTATTTAGTAGAAACGTGATTCAGAATGATTCACATAAAGGTCAATTCCAAGTCCTTCACTAAGTTCAAACCTAGGACATGTGAGTTGGTTTACTTTATCAAGGTTCTGCCTCGGGGTTCACAGTGTGGAAGACTGGTTCCTCTGCTGGAAGAGAGGGAACAGCCTAGAATTGAGATGCCCACTTGATGAAAATCAGGTAATTTCTCACTGATCTAAACACATGGGTCTGTTGTCTGGACGCCATATGATTGTTAAGGCACAAACAGTCTTCTGATACTTATGCATCTGAAGAGTCTTATGCTTTATGTATTCTGGTTGGGATATGGATTATTTTGCCTTTTCAATGTATACTATTTTGAAATGATAAGGTTAGTAAAATGTACTGTATTTTATATCTTTTAATTTTCAAGCCCATTTTGGGTTTAGAATCTAAGAAATAATGACAAAAGAGCTAATGTGCTGCAGGTAGCAGCTCTGCAATCAGAATGGACTCACAGAGCACCATCCACTCAATGGACAGATCATCTTCTTTCAGACCTTAGGCGAATAGAAAAGCTGTAAGCAGGGATATAAAAGCAAGATGGAGTGACATGTCACAGATCAACTTAAAATTGTCTCACCTGGGGTGTGAATGCCTCCATTTGACAGCACTTTTATGTCCAGCCCATGTAATGATATGCATTATGACCACTATGCTGCCCTGCATTTGCCTATGTGACAAATTATCTTATTTCATGATGGACATACAAGAGGATGATCACTCCTAAAAGATCATCATATATTTAATTCAGTTATTAATTTCTTATAAATTAATTTAAATCAAATTTCTTATAATAAATTAGTATCATATAGTTTCAGTTATTTTAATGTAGGTGAAAAAATCTATGAACATACTACTGTAATCTCTAGTTCCCAGCCATAACCTCATTTGGGTGAGGAAGCATCTGGAGCATGCCAGACCCTTGTGGGCAGAATAATAGTTTTTGGTGGCTTGTTTTTTTTTTTTTAATTTTTGCTTCATAAGAATATTTTTGAACTTTGTTAGGGGAGAAGAATTTTTGCATTCTGGTAGGATGAGTTCAAGTTATGATTAAAGCTTAGCAACTAATTCTGAACATTTTACTCATTTTCCCTAAAATATATTCTACTGGATAATGAAGAGATACTTTTTGTCCTTCAGGCATCACCTCTTTATAACCTGCTTTTCTATCTTAGAGAAAGCACTGTAAATGAAAAAGGGAGTCTCCTCATTTAATTCGATATATCAGGTCATCATCAAAATATTTATTTCCTGATCTTCCCACACAGAAGGAGACTAAAGGTTAATAAGAACGCAAATGGAACTTAATTAAGGATGAAAATATGTATAATAAAATGCAAAACAAATCAGAATAAATAAAGTTTAGTGTGACTGTTAGGTTAAGATGTCTTGACACTTATTCCAACCATAAGGGTTTTTTCTCCCATTCTGAAGGAAAGAAGAAGCTCAATAAGTACAGGTAAATTATTTCTTTATGACATATCTAGGGAATAATTTAAAGAAAAATGGTGTAAACAGTAATCAATTTCCTCAAAATTTCCTGGAATCTCTTGCCTTTACTTATGGTAAATGCCATAGGCAGATAATAATTTGCTACAATTTTCATAATATTCCTCTTTCAAAATTATTTTTTTATAGGACTAGAGATCTAATACAATAATGGCTAAAACAAAATAGACAATTTATTTCTCTTACACATAAAACAGGCAGTGTAGAGTAGGCAAAGCACTCTCATGAGGTCTTTGGGACCATGTTACTTTTAAAATGACCTTTGGCTGTGGCTTCCACTTCTGTTTCTCAATTAGGCTGCTCAAGCCCCAGCCATCGTGTCTGCATTCCAACCAGCAGGAAAGAGGATGGTAGCTGAAAAGTAAATGAGTCTTCTTTTTAAGAAAAAAATCATGGAAATCACAAACATCATTTTCCATTAATCCTAATGGTCACAATATAATTATTCCTAACTAAAAAGGCTGCTGGATGATTTAGTCTTTTTGCCGTGGTCCAGTTAGAAATCAAGAAATGCTATTACAAAGGAGGAGAGGGAAAACAGTTACTATGGGACAGCTTGTGCTCTTTGACATACTAAAGCTATTGGTATAAAGGCAGGATAGTATGTGGTAAAAAAAAACCAAAAAATATTTATGGAAAGTTCATAATTGTAAAAAGTTTCAGGTGGTAGTGCATATTATTCTTCAATATATTAGGGTAAGAAATACAAAATGTCCAAGACAAGAAGAGGGAGCAGTACTCATTTTGTCTAAAATTTTAAAATTTAATCAATATCTATACATGTCCAGATAAACTAAAACATCAACAACTGTGATAAAAATAGATTTAAAAAGGTATCGATTATTTAACTTTTCTGCAACTTACAACTCATGGAGCAGCTTTTCCATGAAAGAATCCTTGGATGCTGATGTTCTTGAAAAATAATTAACAGGTAGATGAAATTTAAAATTTAAGGGTGGTCTCACTTGAGAACAAAATAATTCTAGTGTTAAACTCTCCATAGAAAAATGAAAACAGGAAATGCCATCCATAAGAGAATATAGTATGATATTTTTTGCTTGTTTGTTTCATTTGTGAAGTTTCTCAAATATCAAATAAACATGCAAGCATCCTGAATAATTAAGTATAAATTCATAAAAACATATGAATTAAATTGCCCTTGAAGTGCATAGGTTTAAAAAAGAAATACGGCTGTGCAAACAGATGTGAAACTTGTCTAAAACCAAATGTTTGTTTTAAATGCTGCTGATAAAAAGCATGTTGCTCTGCTTCATCCACTCCTTCGTGCTTGTGTTCATATCAAATGTTTATGGAGGACCTTTGATTAGCCAGGCGCTTTCCTAGAAACTAGGGATTGCAGTGAAGGAGACATGGGATTTACCATTCTCCAGAAGGACAAGCCTAAATAAGTAATTAACTACAGTTGTAATTAATTTAAAAAGAGACATGTAGGGTACAAAGAGAGCATATGAAAATATATAACAAAGTAAAAGATTTGAGAAAAGAAAAACACTTATCCAACACTGATAAGGAACAGATTGAAGTCAATAAATGAGTAAATTGACAAATGAGTGTATTCAGCCAAAAAAAAAAAAACTATATGAAAAATGAAAATAATAAACTGTTGAGATTTGAAACAATAAAAAGCTTACAATTTTGTTTCCCCAATCATTTTTCATCAGCCAAGATTTCCTTTTGCCTGGAATAATAAGAAGAAAATTTAGAAAGTGGAGAGACCACAGTCAGAGAAGGAATCTCCTAAAATCCTATCCCTCTCATTGATCAATACGTCTACAAAAAACTATTTATTTAACTTGCAGCATAGTCAAAATCATAATTTTTTGTCTTTGTTAGATTCAAACATACATTTCTAAGGAAGTCTAAACAATATTTTACTCATATAATCAATGCAATAAGGAAGGAACATTACTTTGACAGATAATTTAGCAGCATCAGCCAAAATTATAAACTCTATTCCTAAGTGGAACAAGATAGTAATGCTCTTTAAGGAGTGAGAGAGAAGGGGAAGGAAGGTCTCTATAATATTTCATAGGCATCAGAAACAAAGGCTCAGAGATAACACTCAGTTTTGTGTTTATAACAACTCATCAAAAATATAACATTTTGTTGAACTTAATCCCAGGCTACCTGCAAGAAAGGATGAAAGATTGAAAGGATGAAAGAAAGAGAGAGAGAGAAGAAGAAGGAAGAAAGGAAGGATGAAAGGAAGGAAGGAGAAAGGAAGAAAAAAGATTTAAAATGTTGAAAAATGAATTTTGCTTCTTTTGTAGTACATGCAATGTATTTTTTTTATGTTTCCCTCCCATTCCCCCAAATTATGTGTCTTACTATGTCTAGGTTCTAGTATAATAATAAATCAAGGCAACTCTGATAGTATGAATATGTCTGGATGGGTTGCCAGCTTTTATTTTAGAGACAGAAATATTTTGGAGGTAGAAGTCAATTGTAATTATTGAAGTTGCCTTATTTGGTGCAAAGGAGTATTACAGTGGGAAAACAGAGTGTAAACTGAACTGTGGTACATGAAACAAGAGTCTGAGAAGTAACAGAAGAATCCATAGAGTCAGGGATACATAGACATTTGACTGAAATCACAGAAGATGCCCTCTATAAAGCCAATATCAAACTACGAACGTCATGTGTGTTTGGGGAACAGGGAAAGGTGTTGTTAGAGGTACAAGAGGGGCTCATGTGAGGCAATAAATGTTATCTGCTGCAAACTCCAAGGGCTGCCTCTCACATAGACCATGACGTGCTCAGCGCATGTCATCCACAATCTTTCATGGTGGACTCTTGTCAATTTGCTTGTCAATTCGTAATGTCAGAAGCAGTTCTCTGATTTAAGATGTACAGGGAGGCAGGAAGGGAATGCAACAGCACAAGCAAAGCAGGCATTACAAATTTCAAAAAGTACTGAGAACCATTTTTTCCAACATGGATTCTAGTGATAAACCAGAGCCAGATTTAGATTGCCCATCTCAATCTTACATCTAGGACATAACCTCTGCTTCATCAGTGAAACTTGCCATTAATGGGCAGTGGTTCTCCCTGGAAAACGTAAGTTTGAATTTTTATCCAAGAACCAAGTTATGACAAGCATAGTTATAAGAAATTTAAATACAATAATTCTGCCCATCTATGGGCAGATGTCTATGTTTGGGTCTTGGGTGAATAGGGCTCTTATTATACCATGAGTCAACCTTTAAAGATGTGGCAAACAGTCAAGAAGAGTTTGTTACTCCTGTTTGTGTAGAAATATGAAGGATTCTATGAAAAGAAAACTCCCAATCTCCGATTCAGGTACTGCTGTGCTGCACATAAAAGATCACACTGCATTCATTTTATGGACACAGGGACACTTAAAGCTCATCAAATTCCACTCTTTGCAGTGGTTGCTGGGAAGCTCAGAATCACAGTTGACTTCTACCTCTAGCAAATATCAAGGCCATAGGAAATCCATTTCTATGTTCTAGTTTAGCCTGCAGCTTTACTAGTTAATAGCTTACCCTTTTTTTGACTCTGCTCCAATTGCTTCAACCAATTTTTATCCATTTGAATTGTATTTTTGTTAAGCTATCTCAAACTCTTCACTGATCAAGGTGAAATATAAATAAATACATGATTAAAGAGGCATAGGGCTTCTCTAAAATACAATAAAGCTTTCACTTAAAAATTACTTTATATCTTAGGTTCAATAGGAAGAAAAAGATCATTACTTGTCTCATTTAAAATGTTAAATATTCTCTTCCATTTAAAAATTACATAATAATAAATTTTACATACATGTACCAATCCATAACATCCATGATTCTAAAATGTAATGTGCTCTGAAAACACTTTTTTTTCTCTTTTGCAACTGGTTAAGACACAAAACAATATATGAGTTGACATGAAACTATTTGAAGTTTTTGATTTAATCCAGGCTGTGTGAATTTTCTCAAGTTTCTCTGCAACAATAGAATGTGTATGATTATATGGTACTGCCCCAGACTTTATGCTATAGAATATATGGTAAATGCACCCTATTTCCCTTACATAATTGAAAAAAAAAGTATGACCTCTAATTTGCATCTGGTTTTGGATGAGCAATTCTGGCCCTGTACGTACAAATGGGATATTATCTGTAAGTTTTCTGAAAACCACTCTTTTCACATATCCAAAGCAATCTGAAGGGAGCATAGTCCCCACCCTCTTTTCCAGGTCAAGATATATATATTTGATAACCAAAAGAAATACTAAACTGTTTAACAAAGTTCAGGGATAATTGTTTTTATCTAGTTTAAAAGGTTGGAAACCCACTTACCCCTCATTACCCTTAAAAGTACTCGTTTCAGTTTCCCAGCTGCTAAAATAAAAACCATATACTGGGTTTGCCTAAACAATGGGAATTTATTGGCTGAGAGAAGTCCAAAATTGAGGAGTCAGCCAGGCAATGCTTTCTGCCAAAAGACTGTGGTGCTCCGGGGCTGGCTGTCCGTGATCCTTGGTCCTTCGTTTTTCTGTCACATGACAATGCACGTGGCAGCCTCCGTGGCTTCTCTCTCCATCTTACTTTCACTCTGCTTATAAAGGATGCCAGTAATACAGATAAAGCCCAACCTGATTCAGTGTAGCCTCACCTTAGCTGAAGTAATATCTTGAAGAGATCCTGTTTACAATGGTTCCAAACCCACCAGAATGCAGACCAAGACCAAAGAACATGTCCCAAACTGGGGTTCACAGTTCAATCCACTGCAGCACTGTATTGACTTCTCACTATCAGAAGATGTGTCCACTGCTTCAATTTCTGGTCTGAAGCATCTAGCCCAGCCTGGCCCAATCAGTCCAGACAACTGCATGCCAGAAAGAAAGAGCAATATAGTCACACACCATAACAAAGAGGTCCTTTCACAGTTAATTAGAAATGTTTAGTCAGTACTGCCAACAATTAATTTTTTGACAAATTACATTAATTTGTAATTTGTAAAGAATCTTAAAAGGGACATGATACCAGTCACTACATTTGGAAAGGGCAACTTAAAAAGTAAGATACCAAGTTCTGATTTCTAGCATATCAGAATATGAAGTGGTAGAGCATTTAAATTTTCATGGTAGAGATATGACTTCCATTTTTAGAAAATATAAAAATTTTCAAGCCATTGGAAGTGCTAGACACTGTGCATAGCACTTTACATATATTATCTCATTCAATCCTGATATCATGCTCGAGATAGATACCCTTATTATTTGCATTTCAGTGGTTAGGAAACAGGCTCAGAAAGGTCATAGACTGATTAAGTAGGAGAGGCTTCTTTCAAGTACAGGTCCCTGTGCCTCCCCCAGGCTCATTATGCTGTGCTGGATTTATTGACTGTTGCCTTCTCTTGGTGAAGGGCTGGGAAGTAGTAGATGGGGAAAGGAATGGGGTGGTGTGGGTGTGGCCACACACCTGGGTCCTGTTCTAACTTTGAGAAAGATATACCATGCATAACCAGAGGTTCCTGAACAAAACATTTTGCAGCTGCTTTGTCTTTCTAAGAAGAAGATCATGGGGTATGCCATAGAGGGGAGGGAAATACAGTTAGAAAGAAGAGGAACAAATAGGTTTCTGGTACTCCCAGAAGTTGGATCCGGTTATTGTTATGCAGAGCCCAGGACATCCTGGGAAAAGGTATTGTGTGTGACTTTACAAACGTTTTGTTGGGCATCAGCCCCCAGGGATTGTACACTATGAGCTGTTACCTGTTGGCTCACTCAGCCCTCGTTCCCCACTCCCTCCTTTACTATAGAGGCTGGAAAGCTAAATACTTGATTTTCCCAGTCTCCCTTACAACCAAAGATATACATGTGACCTGGTTCTGGCTAATAAGATTAAATGGAAGTCTATTGGTGAGGATTTCTCCTCCTGCATTAAAAAAAAAAAAAAAAAAAAATAGCTTCCTAATGAGAAAGTCCTTTACCCTCCCAACTTCTTTTCCACCTGGACTGTGATGTATGATTCCTATATATGTAGCAGGCATTTTGTGGCCCAAGAATCACAGAAATGCTCACCATCAGTCACCTACCTCCACAAACTCCTCTTTGTTTAAACTTTTGATGGTTGGATATTCAGTGTCTTGCAGGCCAAACCATTCCTAATTGATACATATGTCATTTTGTCTTTCTTCTTTCCCACAAACAGGGTTAATCTTTGGGTGTAGCTTCAGAATGAAAGTGACATTAGTGGAGGTGTGACTTCATGTTGGCAATCTGCAGCCCACCACGAGCTGTGTGCAGCCCCAATACTTCTGTCTGAGATGCAGTAGGCTGCTGCCCTTTCCCCAGACAGGCCACAGCCTCTACTCCTCTGTGCCTTTGCTTGGGCTATTGCTTCTCATGGAATCCTTCAAGATCCTTCTCAAACGTTATCCCTGCTCTGAAGGCTTGTCTGCTTCTCTCAGGACCCTCAAGGTTTATATCTCCCCATATATGTCCTGCTAACATTCTATTCGTGCTTTTATTATAATACTGATTCTTTGTATTGTAATTACATCTTTAAACATGTATTTCCACCACCAAACCATGAACTATTAGAGATTACAAATCATGCCATATTTGCTTAGCACAATGTTAAGCATAAAACAGGTGCTCCATAAAATTTTGTGTTTGTTGTTGAATTTATAAGTTAATTAATTAAAATCTTCCTCCTTTGAGCCCCTTTGAAACTTCATTTTTACCTCTTTAGCACATATTTACTTTTCTTATTCCCTGATAAGGTACTCAAAGGCAAGGATTTTGTCTTACTCATCTTTGTGTCTTGCATAAAATTTTAAGCTGAATTCATATTTATTGAATTGGATTGGACTCCTGATAGTTAATACATTGAAAATATCTCAATTGTCATGTTGATTGCCATTTCCCCTGGAGTTGGTATCAGGAAGAAGCTATTCGGTTCACTGAAGGAGTTAAAAAAATCTCTTCTATTGAAGATAAAAATAAGACATTAATTTACTATAAGAAGGAAACCCAGATCCCACATTCCTGATTCAGAAGTGTTTGAAAGCTATAAAAGAAGAATCTGTTTTCAAGAACTTTCTAGTTTCCCTCTCTTGTAGTCAATCCAATTCAAGTGCAATTTAATAAGTTAATTGCAATATTTGATTGACAGAGGCAGGGGACAATGTCTGATGTGAGAACTTCTCTATAAAAAATTATGATAATAACTAAAGATCCTATTATTTCATTAAGGATTCTAAGTCTTGGCTGATGCACAGCAAGACTTTTTAAAAATCTACCTTAAAAGTGATTGATATCAAGCTCATGGCCTGTATTTATCACATATGTCACCAACTAGGAATGGAGGGAAAGTAGATCAGAATCCCTTTGAACTTTAACTCCCGTGTGTCTAAAAGTCTAAAATGGAAGTGGTGTCACTTGGAAATAAGGCTGAAGCTCTAACTTACCCTGCCAAAGTCATTTAGGAACTTAATGCATAAGAAGGTAGCAAGCAATCATAAAATTTGCCAGAGAAAATAAAACTTACAAAAAAGTAGTTCCTTGATAAATAAGGGGTAAAAAAAAGCAGACATGAGGTGGAGATGAATTTTTATTATACAATAAAAATGAATTCAGAATATTGAAAAGTTTGAGAAACCTCATAAACCGAAAAAAAAAAAAAGAGTTGTCTTTCTGAAAATGAAGAGGCTTTACTTTTAAGTATTTCATTTTAAAATAAGAAATTAGTGAAGACTACATTAAGGATGAATTTCCATTATTTTAAATGTCAGATAATAATGAATTAGACTTTTAATAAATATTTTTTAAATTTCTTACCTCACATTTATTATTTGAATATATTTAGTAGCTTTACAAACATTATTTCTAAAGTGTTCTTGACCTATTAATTCTCAATAAAATTTTCAAAGGTAAAATACCTTTTAAGTTTAAACATCCTATGATGAAAAGATATAAGCAAGCAATTTGTTGAATATAAAACAAAGGAGGAACATAAGATTTTTAACATATCAAAGTCTTTCAAATTAAAATAAAGGGGAAAAAATCATGGTGAGTGATACTTAAAGGTAAAAATGAAGCTACATAAAACAGTTTTCAAAAAAAAGTAAAAACGACACAGCCTTCATTATGCAGCTAGATAGTTGCCTGTTCATCTAACCTAAACATTTACAGTAACTGATTTATTCACCGTTGAAAATCAAATCTATTGCAGTTCAGGTAATTTCTCTGCATTAGGAAAATGAATAAATTAAAAATGTGCTTCAGCAATTTAGTCCTCCTAAGCAGAGGTTCTGCAAGCTCGGTAGAAGATGTCAAAACCTGCTGCTGTCTAACAGAGTCAACTCCAAGTTTGTGTATCCCAGTCCACTCTACCTTTCCATCAGGCAGTACATAGGAAAGCAGCTCTCTAATTAATCAAAGTCAGATGTGCCTGAATGCCTGGAGTTGCTGCTGATCCTTGTCCCAGCTTCTCCCATGTTCTCGCTCTATGTTTTTACCTTGAAAACTTCTGCTCTGAGCTGGGAATGCCTGAAGGGCTTGCACGGTAAGTCAATGTGAAATTATCTCAGCAGGAAGAAGTTGCTTTTCAGCTTAAATGATTTAAGGCAGCAATTTTTCACACTCTCAAACTCTGACAAACGCCCAGATTGCCTCTCATGTCTGACTTCAAAATATTCAAAGAAAAGCTATTTTTATTAAAAACACTCTAGAGAAAATTGTATGTCACTTGTTCTCTGATATAACTTCATTTCTCCTGACAGTGACAATTTTCACCTCAGTACAATTTCTTTATTTTTTCCAAAGCTAATTCTGCTTAATATTAGTATTTATACAAACTCATATCAACTTGTCTCTGTGAAATATTCAAGGGTGTCAGGTAAATGTTGCTCACTGTCATTCTTCTTTGGTTGTTCAAAATGATCAATAGTTTTTGAACTATACTTAGTTACTTTGGATATCATTGTTTTTATTTGTAAGGGAGAGCTTAACAACTGTTAAAGAAACCTTCATTTGACAAACAAGTATCTGCAAACTGCAAGGATTTCTAAACTTGATGGCACTTGTCTGTTGCCAAAGACTGTAAAAGTTTACATTAATAAATCTATTTGTTCTATGCCTTTAAATAAAGCAGGTTATACTGTGCATGTTTTGTCTTATGCTGCTTACATGTTAATAAGATTACGGTGGATGTCATATTGCACTGAAACATCACATTTGCTTTATTATGAATGCTGGCAGTGCAGAAACATCACATTATAATCACTTCAAGAAAGAAATATATTCTGCATATTTTCATATGTGTTTATAATTCCACTAAACCTCAGCAGAATCAAACTCAGTGGGGACAAGAATGACAGAAGGTTTAATGTTCCAGAGACTGCTGAAATCTCGGTGCCTTGATATATAGCAGAATGGTTAATATGTATAAAGTTACTTGTGGCCTGTGACCTCAAAGCATATCTTCTGGCCTTATCGCATTTCCATGAGAAAAAGTAACCACTGGCATGTGAATTTCCCATAAATAATTTGGAGCTTTTTTAAAGGGTTAATGTTTTTTTCTTTTTTTAAACTTTAAAAGGCTGAAGTAAAGTGTTTATGAACATAACATGAGCAATAATCATTTGTTATCATCCAGGTGCTGTACTGATCGAGCAAACTCCTTTTTAAATATAGGTGCCAATTGTCTTTTATATTCTACTAAAGGTTTCATTTCTAAATATAACTGGATCATTTTTATTTCATTCATATCCCTTGCAGAGAAATCAAGGAAAGAATTACCTTGCAGCCTTTTCCACACAGTGCAGGGGTCGGGTCAAATGAAGTACATCAAATACAGCAGAGAAGTATGTTTCATAAATTTCAATGCTACAACAATGCCATACATAGGTCCCACACCAACACTCCTACATGAGAAGTTGTCATCCTTTCCTGTCTTTAGCTTGCAGCATGTTTTCTGTTTGGAAGTCACAACTACTTTGATTTCACTTAGCTTCCTAGGGTTTTATTTACTACAGTTAACATTAACTGAGGGGGAGAATGATTTAAGTTTTAAGACTTGCTTAAACATATGCTCTATATATTCCTTGACACTGAAGGCATTTTTAAGATTATTTGTGGATGTATAATGAAATCTGTGAATAGCCAATGGCTTATCATAAATAAAAATTTACAGGTGAACCAATTTTGAAATGGTAAATTGCTACAAGCACATCCTCACAAGATTGCCTCTAAGAAGTGTTTAAATAACTTGTTGTGGGTTAAAATTGCTTTGATGTTTTTAAAAATAGAAGTTTTCAATAACAATTTACATATTAAGTATATTATTTCTCTTGCATTTTCAGAAGAAGCCACACTGTGATATAGTTCAGGATTTTTCTTTCTAATAAAAACATAAACATTAATAAATTCAAAATATGTTATACCCATGAATTGGTTAATTAAATGTTTTGTTTCTATTTTGTGATATATCCGTACAAGTAATAATAAAGTGTAGTATTATTTTCAGCTAAAATGCTTACAAGTTTATCTCATCACATATTTTAACTGTGTTTTGGGAAAATAGTAATTGTTAATCTGAAATAAAATTCTCTTATGTATATAACAGTGGGATTGTTGTTGACCCAAGGGATATTTGACATTAAGCTTTAGACTTTAGTAGAATTAAAAAACAATACCATTCCATAATATTATTCTTAAGAAATAATATTATTTCACAAAGGTACATAACTTGCTAATTTAAGATTCCATAAAAAAATAAAATTTCCAATTTCTCATCAAAATAAATGTTCTACTTGCTCTCTATTTTGAAATATATAAATGATAATACTTTATACAAAATATATGAATTATATAAGAGTTTGTATTTATTACCCATTTATATATCTATCATTATATATATATTTTTTACCAAAACCATTTGCTAAAGTAAATCTAATATATTTTTTTCAATTCCTTTAAATATAAAATCATGAATTATTACAGTTTATTATGGTATAAAATCATGGTTTAATCCATTATCTCAATTTCTGCTTTTTTTCTTTCATCATTTGTGTTTAAATGTACTACATTTGAACAATTATTTTTGAAATATTTTAGAATATACAATGTTTTAGTGAAAATTGGTAACTGAGATGGAACACACATACTCCTTATATTTAGGTCAAGAAATAATTCCACAACACCACTTTAAACAATCTCTGGAGTCTACCTTGTCACTGAGTCTAGTCTAAACATTTTTCCAATACAAAAAAAAAAAAGTTTAACTGGACTTTTTCACTGCAATCTATGCCAAGAAATCAAGGAAAGTGATAAAAGCTGGAAGAGAGAGTGTGCATTAGTGAATATTTATATTGGCAAGACCTGAAAATTTTATAAAAGTAAAACAAACACAGAGGTTGCTTATTTCTGAAAGGAAATCTGCCTCACTGAATTTCGTTCAGGAAACTATCTTTGCACAAAATGATATAAATCACTGTTGCTATCTCTAACAAATTAACTTGAAATGCTGGCAAAGCCAAGAAGCTGCATTAAGTTTTCTCTTGTTTACTTTTTTCTAATCACCATAAAAATCCTTAGTGAAACAATTATTCTTAAAACAGTCAGGACAATATATCTCTATAAGGGAGAAAATCGATTTAACAACAAAACTAGATTTATCTCTATTGATTAAGAGGCATTCAGTGTAATTTTAGTGAATTATGTCTGGCTCTCATTTCCTAGTAGAAATTTTTCAGTGATGCTGGAAAGGCAGGTTACAAACTAATGCATAATATTTTGCATGCTATTTTACCTGGTATTGTAATTACTGTTTTTCAAAAGAAACATGTACGGGAGACTGAACAAAATATTTATTTTCTGTTACATGAAATAGTATTATTATTGTGTGTGACTTCATTAAAAAATACTTACCTAGGAAACTGATGTCATTTATTTTTTCAATTCATTATTATAGAAATCAGGTCTCTGTAAAAGGATTCAGTGTTAAAGAAACAAATCCAAGTTCATCTGATGAGAACAGAATTAGAAAGATTAAGTAAATGATTTTTTCATCTTAAATAGGAATCATTTTTAAAGACACTATTAACACTTTCATATCCAAAACTTCCTCACAAGCAATAAGAAAACAAAAAAGAATTAGAAATAGATTAAGAAAAACATAGTTATGCTATATTGTATATGCCCTATAAATTTTGCATGCCATTTTAAGGAACATATAAAAAAATGAATGTTCTAATAGTGTCTTAGAGGTGGTAATTGTTGTTGTTCATGTAAATAAATGGGTGAATGAGTCATATTGGCTTACATCCCTTTTTTTGCTATCAAAAAAAAAAAATTGCACCTAAATGTATTTTGTCAATGTATTCTCAAAATATCTGTTGATCTGAAATATCACACATTTTCCCCCTTTGGGTGGAAGTTATATAAAGTATATATAACTTCCTTTTAGAAAAGGATGATTAAGGAATTCATATTCATATAAACAGGTTAAACAAGGAATATAACTAAAGATACTTCTTTACAATTCTTAAATACACTTTAAATAAAACCAATAAAGTAATATTATTAACCAACAGATAATAATTGCCTTTTCTTATTTTTAAATCATGCATTTCACTGTTATTATAAATAATGGAAATAATGTATTTGTTTAGTCAAATGAATGATAATACACATGAAAGTAGCCAATGTAAGAAACCAACTCATCTACCTATTTTTATTATTTAGATTCACAAATTCAGGTTAATGAAGTTGCTGCTGCCATGCATTATTAACAAAGTCCATACTGAGGGCTGTTCCAAAAATGTAAAGTAACTTTTATTTCTTTTGTTCCCTTAATGATAACTCAGTTACAATCTTCCATCAGAATTAAAGGCATGAATGTTTTTTGGGATCATGTGAAGTGTTGATGTTGGAAACTGCTATATTAAATTCTAACTAAATTATAAAAGCTTTACTGGTGTAAATAATATTCTAACTTCAAAGCAAAAATGTTAAAAATACAAAAAAAGAAAAATTTTAATTCTTACACTGCGATAGTATTCTAGATAATATTCTATATGTGCAATAATCTTTTTAAACCATTAATTAAAGCAAAATAATGAGAGAATGAAATATGAACTTAAAATATTAAATATGAAAATACAGAAATGTTTCTTTTGAAAATTGATATTTTAGAGTCACCTAGACTAGCAAATGTATTCAAAATTGACCCTATAGTTCTAGGCAGATTATAATCATATTTATAAGTTGTAACACTTTCTTACAAATATATTAACACTAACATGAATGTAAATTAGTAATTGTTATTATAATATTGGACACTATCAAAGTAAATAAGTAAAACTTTTAGTAATAAGACTTTCAATTGATTGTCATATTGTATAAAGAACTAATCTAGGATATCATATTTCAGTGATTGTTTTCCTGTTATATGTATATAATCTTAAGATTTCATAGTAAGATAAACCCCATCAAAGGTAAGTAAATCGGAATACTTGTATACCTTAAGCTTCTATTAAAAAAACGTGAAAATAGAGCTTTTTTAAAAAGAAGTAGCTCTTAAACTGAATTTTAATAAACCAATAAAATAATGTTATTGTTCAATAGGTAATAATTGCCTTTATATAAACTCAAAAATATTGTTTAGAGTGATTAATATACAATGCTCCATTATGCATCTGGGAGTGTTGATGCATAATTTTTAGTTCTAATGTTATTATGTAATTGAGAGAACATGTTCATTTGCTCTAATAACTACTAAGATGCACTTAATAAAATGAAATGTGATAATACTTGTAATTTAATCTATTCATGGAAGTATTTTAAAAGTCTACCACTCTCCTTAATGTGGATAACATTCATAATTTATAAAGTGTTGTGATGCAGAATTGACAATGCCATTGTTTTTTACACTTTGAGATGATTCTGCAGCCTTCATATCATCTGCATACCAACCTCAGGATTATCAAGGGCAAACAAAAGATAATTAACACCAGAAACAGGCAAATGCAGGAGCTACCGACCGAGGGCTCTCGTTTAATGCAAGACTTCTGAAAACCAGAAAATGAAATAACTATAGAAAAGCTTGTCTCATAAAATTATTTCAATATTCTATTCTTTACATTAAACTTTTTTTTCAGTTTGCAAAGGTAACTTGTTTAAGAACATAGTCTCAAAAAGATGTAGTCACCATTTCTAACAGAGTTAGTAAAAGTAATTTTTAAAGAGTGAATTTAAATTGAATATTTTATAATTGTAGTTTCTTTAATGCCTATTATAATCATGGATTTATTCACGATGTATATATAAGAAATAGAAAATAAACAACTGCTATAATCATTTCTATCATGCTTTCACATATACACAATGGAATACTATAAAATAAAAAAAATTTATAAAATTAAACAGACCACTTTAAAAAAAACCTTGATTGCAGTTTATGTAACACTATATGAAGATATTATAATGTGCTTAAATGATGGTTCCAATTCATCAGATTCTTACATTTATTCATGTGAAATTATATTATTGGCAGAGGACTATGCTATGTTAACCTTGATTATATCACTATCTTTTTGGTTAAGTGGAATTATTTATATCCTCCCAACTAAGTGCTCTTTAACTTTTCATAAATCATCACTATTAATGTGATTCATATATATGGGTATTTTCACTTTACAATAAAGCACAGAGCAATTATTAAATGTTTTAGAAACTGTACTCTTAAAGTTCTGAAGTAATAACAGTAAAATTATGTTTGAAATACAGTGACACATTGCATAACAAATTCATATATTAAATATATTTTTTTCCCTGCTAAGATATCATGCTATTAACAGTTACTGCTAACTGAAGTAGACGGGCTAGTAGCAAGCCATGGGGTTTACAACCATAATAGAATCATGTTGGAATATGGTATTTTCACATAGATTTTATATAATGTGGGTATAATGACAGGTTAAGTCTTCTGGAAATAATTATGCATTGTAGAGCTGTGATGCAATACAGTTGCTAGTTCATTTCCCAAATACCACCATTAAATGGATGTTCCTTCCAACTTCTATATCAGCAACATAATGAGAATGCTTTCTTCCTTTTGAGTTAAGCTTTTTTCTTGTTTGTATTAATACCAACAATTTGAACAACTTTTAAAAGGGGCCAAAAGAGATTATATGTCTTCTTTAGTATAATTCAATTCTTTGTATAAACTTGGATAAAAGTTCTTAATGACTGCAATTTAAAATATCGAGTTGTCTATGAAAGTACAGCAATAAAAATAAAATTAAATTAATCTCTCCTGTGCAACATGGTTATTAAAAGAATCATTTTAGTCACATCTCCAACTTCTTTCCACCACCTTTTTCCTCTGCACACATTTTACATGCTGTTTTATTCCAGGGGCCCACCAATGGCCTTCTACTTTCACAAAATCTTCTCCCGTACGCCCCATCACTGACCCCACAAACCCCATTCTCAGTTACCACCTAATGCCCCAACCTTTCTCCTAAAATTAGAACCTGTTGGATATTTTCATCTGAATGTGCTTCTAAATGAACATGTGTAAAAATGTATCATTTCTCTCCACTTTTACCATGCTCTATCTAGTGACGTAAGCCAAGAACCTGGAAGTCATTCCAGACTTCTCTTTATTCCTCATTTAATCATTCACAAAGCCCTACTATCCTATGATATAAACATCCCTAGAATCGCTTCTCTGTGTTCCCACTATCACTAATTTAATACATAAGCCATCACTATTTCTTACCTCCTAATTGCTCTTTCAGTCTTCAATTTCAAACCCTTCTGAACAATCCTCCAAAACAGAGGTCAGCATTTTTTTTTTTTCTGTAAAGAGCCAGATAGTAAATATTTTAGGTTTTGCAGCTGTAAGGTACCTGCAGCTACTATTTGACTTTGCCACTGCAGAAGGAAAGTAGATATAAGCACTATGTGAAAAATGGGTGTGGCTGTGTCACCAAAAAACTATTTAGAAAACAAGGGCAGCATGTGGAGTTGCCCAGTGAGCAACTAAATTTTAGTTTGACTCTTGCTGTGTATTGCTCCCAGGGTAAAATTTCTAAATGAAAAATCAGTTTCTGTTGCTAATTTATTTATTCATTGCTTTTTTTGGTGTCATCTGCAGAAAAATCCAACACCCTTAGCATGATCTAAAGAATCGTTATAATATCATTTCTTCTTTTCACTGCCACTCTTCCCCCATACCCCTCAAGTACACACCCTATTTTTTTAATCCCCATCACTTTGCAGTTGTTCAAGCCATCCTTTTCTTTCTTACCTTTGTGCCTTTGTACAAGCTGTGCTTGTTACATGGAATACCAGATACTCTCTTGCTGCTGCTTGTCTACTTCTTAGGACAAGGACCATATTTTTTTTCACCTTTCTATCCTCAATGGATAGTACAATGCTTGCAAATAGTTTCTTGAGTTACTAATTTATTGAATAAACAAATACACATATAATTTTATGAAGTACCTGGATTTTTAAGAGCTATTTTTATTTTGTCCACTCAAATGAATTATTTCTCTCTCAAATAGTTGGAACAAGAGTTTGTAAGTTAGCATTTGGAAAATGATCCCTCAAGAGATTTTTTTTTCCATTAATATAGAATGCCATATACCTGATATTTAGAATTATATTCTTATGCCAAAGATTACAAAAGTAGAAGATGAAAAAGTTGAGATGGTCATAGGAAAAATGGAGAAAGAGCCATTAAACAGGCTGTCAATCTCTGAGATTTGGTGTTGCTTCTCCACCTAAAAAATATTGAGTAGGTAGATATTAGATAGATATATGAATTTTACATATAGGTGTATTCTGTACACATTTACTGTGAATGCCCTGCAGATTTTCCAAATACTAATAATAAATTATAAATTTAAAACTTAAATAGCATTTTATTTGACCACTCTTTGAAGGCAAAGTGTATGCCAGGATACTTACTGTCATGGGTTGATCATTATAAAGTTGTCATAGTATTGTGGTTGTGAAAAAGTCCCAGATAATATAGAATTCTGGGTAAATGGACACTCAGAATCTGAAAGGTGACTATCCTGGGCATATTACAAAAATGCCAACCTCTGTGTTAAGTTAATTTGTTCTAAAATATTCTTAATAAAAAGCAAGCATAGTTCTTTCTTTGCATATAATTCTAGATAATGTTAGTTAATAATTTAGTGATTTGGATCTGTGATATAAAGTCCTCATTAAAGAACATATGCTAAATTAATGTCAGAAAATCCCTTCACACTTGAGCAAAATGCAAAACTGTTCATTAATATATGAAATGTGCTATTGTTAATTGATATTCTACCTCAAATAACTTAAGTAGTTTTTTACTAGTAATGTATATATACTTACTTCGTGCATTATTATGTGTAGACATAATAATTCCAACAACCTATAGCTTTAGACACATAGCCTTGGAAGATTGACTCATTTTGGTGACTTGAATAGTTTAAGATAAAATAATCACTGATTTCATTTTTTATCATATGCCTGCCTAAATCAAATAAATTGATCTGTTCTTTTAATATTGTATTGATAAACATTATCAGTAAACATGATCAATTTCTGGGACTAGCCTTTAAGAGGACTGGCAGTTTCAGTTTGGGTCTCTTGATGCCCTATTCTACCGTGTCAGAAGTCCAACCTCCCTGCTGCAGAGATCATGCAGACAGACCGCGAAATTACATGGCAAGGGAGATTGGGCTTGCTGGGCTCAGCCTTCTAGACATCCTCATCAAGGTGCAGGCAGGTAGAACCACATGGGGCCTTCCAGTCCAGATCAGCCACTGGGAGAATACCACTAATGGACCTCAGTTGGTGCAGAAGAATTGCTCACCTAAGTCTGGCCAAATTTGTGATCCACACCATCCTGAGATATAATAAAATGGTATTTTGGACTAACATGTTATGTGGCAATAGGCATTTAAAAGAAACAGGAATTTAAACATCCTAAATACTCAAATCATAGTTTAATGCTATGCAATGACTTTTATCTGTGTAACTCTTATAATAAATAGATTTAGCTGAATCCAAAAAAACTCATTTGTCTATTTAAGAAATCAAAGAACCTGGATGAATTATTATTTGCATGATCTTTTTACTCAAAGTAAGGATCTTACCCCAAATTTTAGTTTAATACATTTTCTTCATTTAGAGCTTTATCTTATTAAGCATTTTGGTGTATGCTATCTTATCCAATTTATTCACACATTCCCCTGTAGATATGGGAAAACGTGACTTTGCAGAGAGGATGGCTTGCCTCAAACTGCCTAGCCATGAAATGAACAAACTATTGCTAGAATCCAAATTTTCAGAATCTGTATTCAGTTCTCGTTTAATCACATCTATTTTGTTTCTGGTATTAGCCAGTGCATAAAAGTTCCATGTCAATAATTTGTCTAAAATCTAATACACCTTTGAGGAGATACACAAAATTTCCTTAATGAATCAACTCACAAGATTCTGTCTGCTATAAATGGGAATTTTTGATCTAGTAAGAGGATTTTTTTGTTTAATATTATTTTAACCCTGATATACTAACATTTAAGAAGTTTCTAAGACTATAAGTGTTAGGGATTTTGAAATAATGTCTTAGTATTTGTAACAAGTTACTGAAGATTTATTTCTATATTTACTGGATATAAATTTCAGGACACCAGAAAATGGAGCTTAATTTCCCCACTAAATTCTTTTAAAAACACTATAATATTCTCTGGCCTGTAATTACAGGCACAAAAATCAGTCGACATGTGAAATAGTCAACTACTGAAACAGGTTGTTTAGAGTTATAGACCTAAACTATAAATTCATATCATCATCCAAGTTCTTCTTGCGTTCTTTTCATTTTTCCCCTTAAAAATTCCTCTTTATATCCCTAATTATTCCCATGGTACCAATATTTTTAGAAAATCATATTCTTTCTCATTGTTCACATTCCTTAAATATCAGTAAATTATCATCTCTACCTCTAAGCACTGCTTCACCATGTTCCATCAAGTGAGATCCTGTACGCTTTCTTCATTAATTACCATCATCTTTTCTCTTAATCGCTTTGAATTTTTGGAACTTTCTTTAATTTGCCTTCTCAAATTGGGTTACCTAAAATTAAACATACTATTCAGAAAGTATTTTCATTGTATCCTTTTTCAGCTCCTTATAATATTAATCACAAGATTATTTACCTCTTTTAGGATTTTCATTTTCAATCATATCCTAGTTAAGAGGCATTCAAAATAATTTAAATGCCCTATCTGAATTATAAGCCTACAATTCCATATTAACTCTTTGAATGATAAATCTTATACTTTGCCAAGACATCAGCAAAATGTGACAAGGAATTGGAGAGATTTTTAAGAAAGCTGAGAAATACCTTACCTGAAGTTTTCTGAATTCTGAAATTTATGAATTGCTGGACAGAGGATTGCAATGTCCGGACACTGACTTATTTCGTCCTTAGAAAAGTCATGTTTTATTGAAATATTTCCGGGAAGGCTGATGTGTTTAAGGACAATTGCTTATGTGTGCTACCAGGAAACATATACGTTTTCAAGGAATTTAAACTTTGCTCCATCTTGTGGATATGAATGCATTTATGTTTGTATTGTGTACATAATTTTCCCTCTCCTCAAGCCCTAATTCTGCAAAAGATTACAAACGGGTACAAGTATAAATATAACTTTGTACCTATATAATTTGTCACTTTGCCCCTGGAAAGCTATTTCTCTAAGAACCCAAAGATTGATATGCCTCTAAATATTTGGAAGATAATGAGAACGTGGACAGAATCTAACCAATAGCAGGTAGAAGAGTCTACAAAACTGCTGCTTCAAAATACTTTGCCTATGTCAAAATGTTTTCTTAATTTTTTAGACAATTTCATGTTCTGGAGGGTGTTTTTTCTTATAATGCCTTACATTGTCTTTGGGTGGTCTTCATTTTGATAAGCTGTCATTGTTATCAGGAAAAAAATTTCTGAAAAACAGAGAGATATCAGGAGAGAATTCATTGTAAAACAATGATGACGTTACAAAAATCAAAAGCAACATTTATTGGACCATGAGCCCATTAATTAGAATTAAACAAAATTTCTCCTTTCTTTGATTCACTGATTCCGATATGTGATTGTGGACCTGTATGAGGAGGTAAACGAGCCTCTAGTGAACTGGAAGTTCTATTCGTTCAGTCTGCTCTTCCTCAAAATTACCAATAGTTATTCGGACTAGCATAAAAAGAGATTGCATGTATGAAATCAAAAGAATGTGGAACGATGAAGAATACTCCAAAGGGAATAAATTTCATGAAGATAGTGATTTTGTAAGAATAAGAGCTAATACTTACTAAGTGCCCATAACTGACTAAGCACTGTTAAGTACTTTCTATGTATTAACTCATAACAACCCTAATTATTATCATTCTCATCTTATAAATGAAGAAGCTGAGACACAGAGAGGTTATGAAACATTCTCCCATCTAACAGCTAATAATTGGAAGAACTGGTAATTGAATCCAGGTAGTCTGGCTCTAATGTCTGTGCTCTAATTACTCCAGTAGTTCTCAAACTTGAGAGGGCATTAGAATTACTTGGAGGGTCCTACCCCCAGAGTTTCTGATTCAGTAGGTCTGGAGAGAGGACCAAGCCTGTATTTCTAATAAGTCCTCAGGTGTTGCTGGTGCTGCTGATCCAGGAGACCACAGTTTGAGAACCACTACATTGCAGTATTCTGCCTTTTAGGAATTATTCTTGAAAAGCCTGATATTATACAATTTTAGGTTCTACGAAATTTTGCTTTATGGGATTTCAATAACATTTGCCTTGGTCAAAACAATTAATGTACCAACTTGCAGTAATGGTGCATTATTAATAGTTAGGTCAATCATTGGAAAATACAGGCATTTATTTAATTGCCAATCATGGGTTTAGGGATTTGAAATACAATGATGGATAATGTATTAAACTTGCTCTCAAGAGCGTCATTTTAGGAAGACTTATCAAGCAATAATTCAAATACATAGTGATGAGTGCTGCTATGGGACATGGAAAAAATCAGGAAAATTTTCACAGAGGAGAATTTTTGAGTTGTCTTAAAGTGCGAATTTAGGTTAACACTGTGTATGTTCTAGCAAACGGCACAGACAGAGCTATGGAGATGAGAAAGGACACATAGAATGTTAGAAACTATTTTATGTGATTGGCTGCAGCTCGAAATTGGGGACAAGTGTGTGGGAAGCTGAGTAAAAGAAAATTAGCTTGAAATGTAGAAATTTACTGAAACACGATGATTTCCTGGAGTTTGTATAAAAAGCCATTGATAGATTTTCAGCAGGGGAAAATGATCAGTGGTGTTTTCTAGAAAGATAACTGGCAAATACAGCTGGGGGACAGTGTAGAGTAAAGGAGCTTAGAGAAGATGAGACTAGTCCAGGAAGGAAATGATTTGTGACTGAACTAAGATAATGACTGTAGAGTTAAACAAGAAAAGGTGTATCATAATGCTTAAAAATTCAAGTGCTGCCTTGACATCTTCCGGCTTCCCACTGCTCCAAAGGCTTAACCCTAAGTCCTCCTGTTCTCATCAGATATGCCCCCTACCTGGTCAGTGGGAAGGGCTCCCCACTCAGCTAGTTCCCCAATCTGCTGGACCAGCTACACTCCACTTGGTTCGTCCTCAGTTTCCAGTTTCACCTCCCTGCTAGCCCATGATGTTATCCAAACCAGCCAATTACACCCTTCCACAGGAACCAGGGGTCACCTCACCCTCTTGTTTCTACCAAGCCTGCCTCCCACAGTCCTTGGTTGTTTGCTCTATTCCTAAGTGCAACCCCCATGTGGCCCTGCATGGCATGGGGTGTCCTTCTCCCCCAGGCTGTGAGGATTTGTGATTAATGTTTTGCTGTCAATCTCATCTGTCCAATGTCAGGTGTCGTGTGTTCAGTTAACTCCTCTCCTGAGGATGGGGGATTCCTTTTTCATTGATGGGGTGACTAGGTGGCATCAGAACAAACGGTAGATTAGATAAATAAATCACGCTTGTATACTGCCTATGATGTGCCAGGCACTATTTTAGATGCTTTACACATTTCAACTCACTAATCCTCACATGATACCTATGAGGTAGGCAGCATTATGCTCCCTCCTTTACAGACATGGAAATTAAAGTACAGAAAAGTTAGGTCACTTACACAAGGACACCCTGTTGTCAGTGGTAGGGCCAGGATTTGAACTCAAGCATTCTGACTCTGAAGTCCAGCTTCATAATCAAGCTTGGTGATGGACTGGATATGGGAAGTAAGAAAAAAGAAGGTGTTTAGAGTGCTTCCTCTACAGAACAAATATTTAGGCCAGAAACAAGTATACAATAATCACTGGTTATAGCCTGGTCAACTAATTCATTCAAGTGATGACACAGTGGAATTAATAGGAGATCTGGCATAACTTTGGACAAATTTTCTTTATTATGACTCTCTAAAGCTGGAATGAGCACAATGTCTATCAAAGAGTGAGAAAAATGAGACAGACCTCTTCTCTAAGATCATTTCCATGCTGGGATGGTTTTAACAACAGGTAGTTCAACTCCATGACTCCCTGAACTGCTTCAAATTTTGTTCAGTTAACATATGTCAAGGGCCTGTCATTTATTAGAAATTTTGCTAGGTGGTAGGGGTATAGGAATCAAGTGGGTAGCTTGTATATAGATGTGTATGAAATGTGTACATTTCATTATGATATGGCCCTGTGGTGGCCAAATGTATAGGATATTACAAAAAATGGACACGTTCAAGGTCACAAAACATTGTTGAAATGTAACAACAAATGCAAAAGTTTCATCAGTTTCCA